>NW_028125182.1:0-153850 GCF_965194825.1 Balaenoptera physalus
ATGAGTTTTACGAATTTTCAACGACTTACAAACCCAAATTACAAAAACCTATGAGCTCACAGCGGCCAGAAGGGCCATTAGCATAAATGCTGCAAACAATAAATGATGAAGCGATTGTGGAGAAATGCGTACCCTCGATTCTAAGGGGGACGTGGTAAGAGCCACTAATGAAAACACAAAGGAGGTGCTTTGAAAAGGGAAACACGGTGCTACCAGTCAGTGAATCACACCCACTGCTGGGCCTATCACCTGAGAAAATGAGAATCAAAAAGTCACAGGCTGGCAATCCTGCACTCCAACAATATTTACCATAGCCAACACTTGGAAGCAATGAAAATGTCCATCAACCGAGGAATGCACAAAGAAGAAGTGGTCCACGTACACAGTGGAAAATTACTCCAATAAAAAATAAAAATTAAATTTAAAAATCCAACACAACTAAGGAGACATCAGCTTGTGTGGGTTGGTCCGGGCACACTCCACTCTAATTTATAACCGAGAAACACCACAGGCCGCAAGGGCTTTTCCCTAGTTACCAGGGTGGGGAACATAGAAAGGCTGCCGCCCTCTGGCAGTTACCTGCAAAAGCAGTTTTAAAGCCTGTGCTAATGGTCATTTCATATGAATAAGTACTGCAGAAGTGTAAATGAAACCTGCCCTCAAAATGTCTTCAGGGAGGTATAGGCCAAAACGTTTCAAAATGTGACACATACTTTAAGAGAACACTTTGAAGAACTAAGGGGTAATCACAGCTTGAAAAATAAAAAGGACATGCCTTAAAGCTCAATTTCAACGGATTATGAGGCACATGCGAATTCAACCACAAAGAGGTATCAGCTCACACTTGTCAGAATAACCATCAGCAAGAAAACTACAAACAATAAATGCTGAAGGTGTTGTGGAGAAATGCATACCCTCAACTGCAAGTGGGACATAAGTTGGAAAGGGCCACAAACTAGAACAGAATGGGGGTGCCTTAAAAACGTAAACATTGAGCTACCATATGATCCAGCAGGCCCACTCCTCCACCTATAATCTAAGAAGAGAGAATTGGAAAGACACAGGCAGGCAAATCTGCATTGCACAGTATTACAATAGCCAAGATATGGAAGTAACCAAAAAGTCCACCAACAGATGGGTGGACAAAGAAGTACTCCTCCATGTACAGATGGAATATTCGCTAGTGAAAAAAATGAAACAATGCCATTTGCAGCGCCATAGATGAGTCTAGACGTAATCACGCCACGTGTAGTCAGTGAGAAAGCAAAATACATATATCCTATGATATCACTTTCAGGAGTTACTTAAAAATTGATACCAATGAAGATATTTCCACAGAGAAAGGCAATCACAGATTCATTAAAAAACTTATGGTTCACCAAATAGAAAGGGATGAGGATTGGATACATTACCATATTGGGGTTAACAGAGATATACAAACCATGTGAAATATATAACCACCAAAGACGTACGGAAGAACAGGAAGAGACTACTCAACATTGTGTCATAACCTACATGGGAAAAGGATGCGAGGAAGAAAAGATACACGTATATGTGTGAAAGACCCACATCTTGCACACCTAGAGCAAACAAACCAATGTAATCAAATCTGCCTGGGTAAAAAATAAAAAGTAAATTACAAATATGAACAAGAAGTAATGAGACATAAACTTAAAGGGCTTTTTCCTGGCACTTTCCATTCTAATATACAACCTAGAACACCACTTCCATTAAGGCTCTGTTTCCCTAGTAACCAAATTTGGCAAAGGAGAAATGCTGCCACCTTGTGGCCGTTTCCTGCAAGAGCAGCTTTAAAGTCCCAGCTAATGGTCACTTAACATTCACAAGGACTCAGGGCTGTAAAAGACACTTGCCCTAAAAATTTGTGCTGAAGTAGGGAATGGACAAAAAATTCACAACAGGCAAATGTTTCAAGAAGAGATTATGAAGAGTTAAGTTTTACTCACACTCTTTTAAAAAAAAAGAAAAATGGATAAAAGCTCAACCTCAGGGAGTGTTAGACGCATGCAATCTAATCTACGAAAAGTTTCAACTTACACCAGTCGACTGACCATCAGCAAAAAGTCTACAAACAATAAATGCTGAAGGGGATTTAGAGAACTGTGTACCCTCTACCTTCTGGTGAGACATAAAAGCCAATAATGAGAAAAGAAAGGAGCTGTGTTTAAAAGTAAAAATGGAGGTACCATTCAATCCAGCAGGTGCACCAATGGACCTCTCACCTGAGAAGACAAGAATCGAGAAGACACAGGCCGCAAAAGCTGCAGTGCAGCCTTATTCACAATAGCCAAGACAGTGAAGCAATCAAAATATCCAACAAGAGGTGAATGGATAAAGAAGAAGTGGTCCATGTACACAGTGGAATATTAACCATGGAAAACAACGAACCATTGTTCTCTGAGGCACCACAAAGGAGTCTGGAGATAGTCACGAAACATGAGGTAAGTCGGAAAGCAAAAGACCTATATTCTATGATATCACTTATAGGCGTTATCTAATAACTGACACAAATGAACATATATCCACAGAGAAAGACACTCACAGACTTAGAAAATAAAACTATGCTCAACTAAAAGGAAAGGTGGGGGGAATGGATAAATTAAGATTAGTGTTACTATATGTATACAAACACATATTATATACATATCTCAAAAATACCGACCATATAGCAAGGGAGGTCTGCGGAACCCTCTGTAACATTTTACATGGGAAGAGGATCTGTACTTGAATAGACATATATAATGTACAAATGAACCAGAGTGTGTTCACCTAGGACAAACAATATTCTAACCTTTAGCCCAATTAAAACACCTTTAAAAACCAAGAAGAAATAATGAGACATAAACTTATGGGGGTTTCTCCACGCACATTCTAATGTAATTTACAACCTAGGAACACGACTTCCAGAAAGGCTCTGCTGCCCTACCACCCAGATTTGGGAATGGAGAAATGCTGCCTCCTTGAGGCCACTTCCCACAACAGCAGCTTTAAACCCATTGCTCTAGGTCACTAAATATTCACAAAACTTGAAGTTCGGGAAATGAGACCTGCTCTCTAAAAAAACTCTTGGGTGGAAAATCGCCCAAAAAATTCAAAAGAGGGCAACCTTCCAAGAAGACAGTTTCAAGAGTTATACTGTACTCCCAATTGTTTCCTGTTTTTAACAGAAAAGAAAACAGCGGAGAAAAATGATGAGTTTTACGAATTTTCAACGACTTACAAACCCAAATTACAAAAACCTATGAGCTCACAGCAGCCAGAAGGGCCATTAGCATAAATGCTGCAAACAATAAATGATGAAGCGATTGTGGAGAAATGCGTACCCTCGATTCTAAGGGGGACGTGGTAAGAGCCACTAATGAAAACACAAAGAAGGTGCTTTGAAAAGGGAAACACGGTGCTACCAGTCAGTGAATCACACCCACTGCTGGGCCTATCACCTGAGAAAATGAGAATCAAAAAGTCACAGGCTGGCAATCCTGCACTCCAACAATATTTACCATAGCCAACACTTGGAAGCAATGAAAATGTCCATCAACCGAGGAATGCACAAAGAAGAACTGGTCCACGTACACAGTGGAAAATTACTCCAATAAAAAATAAAAATTAAATTTAAAAATCCAACACAACTAAGGAGACATCAGCTTGTGTGGGTTGGTCCGGGCACACTCCACTCTAATTTATAACCGAGAAACACCACAGGCCGCAAGGGCTTTTCCCTAGTTACCAGGGTGGGGAACATAGAAAGGCTGCCGCCCTCTGGCAGTTACCTGCAAAAGCAGCTTTAAAGCCTGTGCTAATGATCATTTCATATGAATAAGTACTGCAGAAGTGTAAATGAAACCTGCCCTCAAAATGTCTTCAGGGAGGTAAAGGCCAAAACGTTTCAAAATGTGACACATACTTTAAGAGAACACTTTGTAGAACTAAGGGGTAATCACAGCTTGAAAAATAAAAAGGACATGCCTTAAAGCTCAATTTCAACGGATTATGAGGCACATGCAAATTCAACCACAAAGAGGTATCAGCTCACACTTGTCAGAATAACCATCAGCAAGAAAACTACAAACAATAAATGCTGAAGGTGTTGTGGAGAAATGCATACCCTCAACTGCAAGTGGGACATAAGTTGGAAAGGGCCACAAACTCGAACAGAATGGGGATGCCTTAAAAACGTAAACTTTGAGCTACCATATGATCCAGCAGGCCCACTCCTCCACCTATAATCTAAGAAGAGAGAATTGGAAAGACACAGGCAGGCAAATCTGCATTGCACATTATTACAATAGCCAAGATATGGAAGTAACCAAAAAGTCCACCAACAGATGGGTGGACAAAGAAGTACTCCTCCATGTACAGATGGAATATTCGCTAGTGAAGAAAATGAAACAATGCCATTTGCAGCGCCATAGATGAGTCTAGACGTAATCACGCCACGTGTAGTCAGTGAGAAAGCAAAATACATATATCCTATGATATCACTTTCAGGAATTACTTAAAAATTGATACCAATGAAGATATTTCCACAGAGAAAGGCAATCACAGATTCATTAAAAAACTTATGGTTCACCAAATAGAAAGGGATGAGGATTGGATACATTACCATATTGGGGTTAACAGAGATATACAAACCATGTGAAATATATAACCACCAAAGACGTACGGAAGACCAGGAAGAGACTACTCAACATTGTGTCATAACCTACATGGGAAAAGGATGCGAGGAAGAAAAGATACACGTATATGTGTGAAAGACCCACATCTTGCACACCTAGAGCAAACAAACCAATGTAATCAAATCTGCCTGGGTAAAAAATAAAAAGTAAATTACAAATATGAACAAGAAGTAATGAGACATAAACTTAAAGGGCTTTTTCCTGGCACGTTCCATTCTAATATACAACCTAGAACACCACTTCCATTAAGGCTCTGTTTCCCTAGTAACCAAATTTGGCAAAGGAGAAATGCTGCCACCTTGTGGCCGTTTCCTGCAAGAGCAGCTTTAAAGTCCCAGCTAATGGTCACTTAACATTCACAAGGACTCAGGGCTGTAAAAGACACTTGCCCTAAAAATTTGTGCTGAAGTAGGGAATGGACAAAAAATTCACAACAGGCAAATGTTTCAAGAAGAGATTATGAAGAGTTAAGTTTTACTCACACTCTTTTAAAAAAAAAGAAAAATGGATAAAAGCTCAACCTCAGGGAGTGTTAGACGCATGCAATCTAATCTACGAAAAGTTTCAACTTACACCAGTCAACTGACCATCAGCAAAAAGTCTACAAACAATAAATGCTGAAGGGGATTTAGAGAACTGTGTACCCTCTACCTTCTGGTGAGACATAAAAGCCAATAATGAGAAAAGAAAGGAGCTGTGTTTAAAAGTAAAAATGGAGGTACCATTCAATCCAGCAGGTGCACCAATGGACCTCTCACCTGAGAAGACAAGAATCGAGAAGACACAGGCCGCAAAAGCTGCAGTGCAGCCTTATTCACAATAGCCAAGACAGTGAAGCAATCAAAATATCCAACAAGAGGTGAATGGATAAAGAAGAAGTGGTCCATGTACACAGTGGAATATTAACCATGGAAAACAACGAACCATTGCTCTCTGAGGCACCACAAAGGAGTCTGGAGATAGTCACGAAACATGAGGTAAGTCGGAAAGCAAAAGACCTATATTCTATGATATCACTTATAGGCGTTATCTAATAACTGACACAAATGAACATATATCCACAGAGAAAGACACTCACAGACTTAGAAAATAAAACTATGCTCAACTAAAAGGAAAGGTGGGGGGAATGGATAAATTAAGATTAGTGTTACTATATGTATACAAACACATATTATATACATATCTCAAAAATACCGACCATATAGCAAGGGAGGTCTGCGGAACCCTCTGTAACATTTTACATGGGAAGAGGATCTGTACTTGAATAGACATATATAATGTACAAATGAACCAGAGTGTGTTCACCTAGGACAAACAATATTCTAACCTTTAGCCCAATTAAAACACCTTTAAAAACCAAGAAGAAATAATGAGACATAAACTTATGGGGGTTTCTCCACGCACATTCTAATGTAATTTACAACCTAGGAACACGACTTCCAGAAAGGCTCTGCTGCCCTACCACCCAGATTTGGGAATGGAGAAATGCTGCCTCCTTGAGGCCACTTCCCACAACAGCAGCTTTAAACCCATTGCTCTAGGTCACTAAATATTCACAAAACTTGAAGTTCGGGAAATGAGACCTGCTCTCTAAAAAAACTCTTGGGTGGAAAATCGCCCAAAAAATTCAAAAGAGGGCAACCTTCCAAGAAGACAGTTTCAAGAGTTATACTGTACTCCCAAATGTTTCCTTTTTTTAACAGAAAAGAAAACAGCGGAGAAAAATGATGAGTTTTACGAATTTTCAACGACTTACAAACCCAAATTACAAAAACCTATGAGCTCACAGCAGCCAGAAGGGCCATTAGCATAAATGCTGCAAACAATAAATGATGAAGCGATTGTGGAGAAATGCGTACCCTCGATTCTAAGGGGAACGTGGTAAGAGCCACTAATGAAAACAAAAAGAAGGTGCTTTGAAAAGGGAAACACGGTGTTACCAGTCAGTGAATCACACCCACTGCTGGGCCTATCACCTGAGAAAATGAGAATCAAAAAGTCACAGGCTGGCAATCCTGCACTCCAACAATATTTACCATAGCCAACACTTGGAAGCAATGAAAATGTCCATCAACCGAGGAATGCACAAAGAAGAACTGGTCCACGTACACAGTGGAAAATTACTCCAATAAAAAATAAAAATTAAATTTAAAAATCCAACACAACTAAGGAGACATCAGCTTGTGTGGGTTGGTCCGGGCACACTCCACTCTAATTTATAACCGAGAAACACCACAGGCCGCAAGGGATTTTCCCTAGTTACCAGGGTGGGGAACATAGAAAGGCTGCCGCCCTCTGGCAGTTACCTGCAAAAGCAGCTTTAAAGCCTGTGCTAATGATCATTTCATATGAATAAGTACTGCAGAAGTGTAAATGAAACCTGCCCTCAAAATGTCTTCAGGGAGGTAAAGGCCAAAACGTTTCAAAATGTGACACATACTTTAAGAGAACACTTTGTAGAACTAAGGGGTAATCACAGCTTGAAAAATAAAAAGGACATGCCTTAAAGCTCAATTTCAACGGATTATGAGGCACATGCGAATTCAACCACAAAGAGGTATCAGCTCACACTTGTCAGAATAACCATCAGCAAGAAAACTACAAACAATAAATGCTGAAGGTGTTGTGGAGAAATGCATACCCTCAACTGCAAGTGGGACATAAGTTGGAAAGGGCCACAAACTAGAACAGAATGGGGGTGCCTTAAAAACGTAAACATTGAGCTACCATATGATCCAGCAGGCCCACTCCTCCACCTATAATCTAAGAAGAGAGAATTGGAAAGACACAGGCAGGCAAATCTGCATTGCACAGTATTACAATAGCCAAGATATGGAAGTAACCATAAAGTCCACCAACAGATGGGTGGACAAAGAAGTACTCCTCCATGTACAGATGGAATATTCGCTAGTGAAGAAAATGAAACAATGCCATTTGCAGCGCCATAGATGAGTCTAGACGTAATCACGCCACGTGTAGTCAGTGAGAAAGCAAAATACATATATCCTATGATATCACTTTCAGGAGTTACTTAAAAATTGATACCAATGAAGATATTTCCACAGAGAAAGGCAATCACAGATTCATTAAAAAACTTATGGTTCACCAAATAGAAAGGGATGAGGATTGGATACATTACCATATTGGGGTTAACAGAGATATACAAACCATGTGAAATATATAACCACCAAAGACGTACGGAAGACCAGGAAGAGACTACTCAACATTGTGTCATAACCTACATGGGAAAAGGATGCGAGGAAGAAAAGATACATGTATATGTGTGAAAGACCCACATCTTGCACACCTAGAGCAAACAAACCAATGTAATGAAATCTGCCTGGGTAAAAAATAAAAAGTAAATTACAAATATGAACAAGAAGTAATGAGACATAAACTTAAAGGGCTTTTTCCTGGCACGTTCCATTCTAATATACAACCTAGAACACCACTTCCATTAAGGCTCTGTTTCCCTAGTAACCAAATTTGGCAAAGGAGAAATGCTGCCACCTTGTGGCCGTTTCCTGCAAGAGCAGCTTTAAAGTCCCAGCTAATGGTCACTTAACATTCACAAGGACTCAGGGCTGTAAAAGACACTTGCCCTAAAAATTTGTGCTGAAGTAGGGAATGGACAAAAAATTCACAACAGGCAAATGTTTCAAGAAGAGATTATGAAGAGTTAAGTTTTACTCACACTCTTTTAAAAAAAAAGAAAAATGGATAAAAGCTCAACCTCAGGGAGTGTTAGACGCGTGCAATCTAATCTACGAAAAGTTTCAACTTACACCAGTCGACTGACCATCAGCAAAAAGTCTACAAACAATAAATGCTGAAGGGGATTTAGAGAACTGTGTACCCTCTACCTTCTGGTGAGACATAAAAGCCAATAATGAGAAAAGAAAGGAGCTGTGTTTAAAAGTAAAAATGGAGGTACCATTCAATCCAGCAGGTGCACCAATGGACCTCTCACCTGAGAAGACAAGAATCGAGAAGACACAGGCCGCAAAAGCTGCAGTGCAGCCTTATTCACAATAGCCAAGACAGTGAAGCAATCAAAATATCCAACAAGAGGTGAATGGATAAAGAAGAAGTGGTCCATGTACACAGTGGAATATTAACCATGGAAAACAACGAACCATTGCTCTCTGAGGCACCACAAAGGAGTCTGGAGATAGTCACGAAACATGAGGTAAGTCGGAAAGCAAAAGACCTATATTCTATGATATCACTTATAGGCGTTATCTAATAACTGACACAAAGGAACATATATCCACAGAGAAAGACACTCACAGACTTAGAAAATAAAACTATGCTCAACTAAAAGGAAAGGTGGGGGGAATGGATAAATTAAGATTAGTGTTACTATATGTATACAAACACATATTATATACATATCTCAAAAATACCGACCATATAGCAAGGGAGGTCTGCGGAACCCTCTGTAACATTTTACATGGGAAGAGGATCTGTACTTGAATAGACATATATAATGTACAAATGAACCAGAGTGTGTTCACCTAGGACAAACAATATTCTAACCTTTAGCCCAATTAAAACACCTTTAAAAACCAAGAAGAAATAATGAGACATAAACTTATGGGGGTTTCTCCACGCACATTCTAATGTAATTTACAACCTAGGAACACGACTTCCAGAAAGGCTCTGCTGCCCTACCACCCAGATTTGGGAATGGAGAAATGCTGCCTCCTTGAGGCCACTTCCCACAACAGCAGCTTTAAACCCATTGCTCTAGGTCACTAAATATTCACAAAACTTGAAGTTCGGGAAATGAGACCTGCTCTCTAAAAAAACTCTTGGGTGGAAAATCGCCCAAAAAATTCAAAAGAGGGCAACCTTCCAAGAAGACAGTTTCAAGAGTTATACTGTACTCCCAAATGTTTCCTTTTTTTAACAGAAAAGAAAACAGCGGAGAAAAATGATGAGTTTTACGAATTTTCAACGACTTACAAACCCAAATTACAAAAACCTATGAGCTCACAGCAGCCAGAAGGGCCATTAGCATAAATGCTGCAAACAATAAATGATGAAGCGATTGTGGAGAAATGCGTACCCTCGATTCTAAGGGGGACGTGGTAAGAGCCACTAATGAAAACACAAAGAAGGTGCTTTGAAAAGGGAAACACGGTGTTACCAGTCAGTGAATCACACCCACTGCTGGGCCTATCACCTGAGAAAATGAGAATCAAAAAGTCACAGGCTGGCAATCCTGCACTCCAACAATATTTACCATAGCCAACACTTGGAAGCAATGAAAATGTCCATCAACCGAGGAATGCACAAAGAAGAACTGGTCCACGTACACAGTGGAAAATTACTCCAATAAAAAATAAAAATTAAATTTAAAAATCCAACACAACTAAGGAGACATCAGCTTGTGTGGGTTGGTCCGGGCACACTCCACTCTAATTTATAACCGAGAAACACCACAGGCCGCAAGGGATTTTCCCTAGTTACCAGGGTGGGGAACATAGAAAGGCTGCCGCCCTCTGGCAGTTACCTGCAAAAGCAGCTTTAAAGCCTGTGCTAATGATCATTTCATATGAATAAGTACTGCAGAAGTGTAAATGAAACCTGCCCTCAAAATGTCTTCAGGGAGGTAAAGGCCAAAACGTTTCAAAATGTGACACATACTTTAAGAGAACACTTTGTAGAACTAAGGGGTAATCACAGCTTGAAAAATAAAAAGGACATGCCTTAAAGCTCAATTTCAACGGATTATGAGGCACATGCGAATTCAACCACAAAGAGGTATCAGCTCACACTTGTCAGAATAACCATCAGCAAGAAAACTACAAACAATAAATGCTGAAGGTGTTGTGGAGAAATGCATACCCTCAACTGCAAGTGGGACATAAGTTGGAAAGGGCCACAAACTAGAACAGAATGGGGGTGCCTTAAAAACGTAAACATTGAGCTACCATATGATCCAGCAGGCCCACTCCTCCACCTATAATCTAAGAAGAGAGAATTGGAAAGACACAGGCAGGCAAATCTGCATTGCA
Source organism: Balaenoptera physalus (assembly GCF_965194825.1). Classification (NCBI taxonomy): domain Eukaryota; kingdom Metazoa; phylum Chordata; class Mammalia; order Artiodactyla; family Balaenopteridae; genus Balaenoptera; species Balaenoptera physalus. Next base: position 10,721 of record NW_028125182.1, read on the forward strand.
CAGTATTACAATAGCCAAGATATGGAAGTAACCATAAAGTCCACCAACAGATGGGTGGACAAAGAAGTACTCCTCCATGTACAGATGGAATATTCGCTAGTGAAGAAAATGAAACAATGCCATTTGCAGCGCCATAGATGAGTCTAGACGTAATCACGCCACGTGTAGTCAGTGAGAAAGCAAAATACATATATCCTATGATATCACTTTCAGGAGTTACTTAAAAATTGATACCAATGAAGATATTTCCACAGAGAAAGGCAATCACAGATTCATTAAAAAACTTATGGTTCACCAAATAGAAAGGGATGAGGATTGGATACATTACCATATTGGGGTTAACAGAGATATACAAACCATGTGAAATATATAATCACCAAAGACGTACGGAAGACCAGGAGAAGACTACTCAACCTTGTGTCATAACCTACATGGGAAAAGGATGCTAGGAAGAATAGATACATGTATATGTGTGAAAGAACCACATCTTGCACACCTAGAACAAACAAACCATTGTAATCAAATCTGCTGGGATAAAAAATAAAAAGTAAATTACAAATATGAACAAAAAGTAATGAGACATAAACTTAAAGGGCTTTTTCCTGGCACGTTCCATTCTAATATACAACCTAGAATACCACTTCCATTAAGGCTCTGTTTCCCTAGTAACCAAATTTGGCAAAGGAGAAATGCTGCCACCTTGTGGCCGTTTCCTGCAAGAGCAGCTTTAAAGTCCCAGCTAATGGTCACTTAACATTCATAAGGACTCAGGGCTGTAAAAGACACTTGCCCTAAAAATTTGTGCTGAAGTAGGGCATGGACAAAAAATTCACAACAGGCAAATGTTTCAAGAAGAGATTATGAAGAGTTAAGATTTACTCACACTCTTTTTAAAAAAAAGAAAAATGGATAAAAGCTCAACCTCAGGGAGTGTTAGACGCGTGCAATCTAATCTACGAAAAGTTTCAACTTACACCAGTCGACTGACCATCAGCAAAAAGTCTACAAACAATAAATGCTGAAGGGGATTTAGAGAACTGTGTATCCTCTACCTTCTGGTGAGACATAAAAGCCAATAATGAGAAAAGAAAGGAGCTGTGTTTAAAAGTAAAAATGGAGGTACCATTCAATCCAGCAGGTGCACCAATGGACCTCTCACCTGAGAAGACAAGAATCGAGAAGACACAGGCCGCAAAAGCTGCAGTGCAGCCTTATTCACAATAGCCAAGACAGTGAAGCAATCAAAATATCCAACAAGAGGTGAATGGATAAAGAAGAAGGGGTCCATGTACACAGTGGAATATTAACCATGGAAAACAACGAACCATTGCTCTCTGAGGCACCACAAAGGAGTCTGGAGATAGTCACGAAACATGAGGTAAGTCGGAAAGCAAAAGACCTATATTCTATGATATCACTTATAGGCGTTATCTAATAACTGACACAAATGAACATATATCCACAGAGAAAGACACTCACAGACTTAGAAAATAAAACTATGCTCAACTAAAAGGAAAGGTGGGGGGAATGGATAAATTAAGATTAGTGTTACTATATGTATACAAACACATATTATATACATATCTCAAAAATACCGACCATATAGCAAGGGAGGTCTGCGGAACCCTCTGTAACATTTTACATGGGAAGAGGATCTGTACTTGAATAGACATATATAATGTACAAATGAACCAGAGTGTGTTCACCTAGGACAAACAATATTCTAACCTTTAGCCCAATTAAAACACCTTTAAAAACCAAGAAGAAATAATGAGACATAAACTTATGGGGGTTTCTCCACGCACATTCTAATGTAATTTACAACCTAGGAACACGACTTCCAGAAAGGCTCTGCTGCCCTACCACCCAGATTTGGGAATGGAGAAATGCTGCCTCCTTGAGGCCACTTCCCACAACAGCAGCTTTAAACCCATTGCTCTAGGTCACTAAATATTCACAAAACTTGAAGTTCGGGAAATGAGACCTGCTCTCTAAAAAAACTCTTGGGTGGAAAATCGCCCAAAAAATTCAAAAGAGGGCAACCTTCCAAGAAGACAGTTTCAAGAGTTCTACTGTACTCCCAATTGTGTCCTGTTTTTAACAGAAAAGAAAACAGCGGAGAAAAATGATGAGTTTTACGAATTTTCAACGACTTACAAACCCAAATTACAAAAACCTATGAGCTCACAGCAGCCAGAAGGGCCATTAGCATAAATGCTGCAAACAATAAATGATGAAGCGATTGTGGAGAAATGCGTACCCTCGATTCTAAGGGGGACGTGGTAAGAGCCACTAATGAAAACACAAAGAAGGTGCTTTGAAAAGGGAAACACGGTGCTACCAGTCAGTGAATCACACCCACTGCTGGGCCTATCACCTGAGAAAATGAGAATCAAAAAGTCACAGGCTAGCAATCCTGCACTCCAACAATATTTACCATAGCCAACACTTGGAAGCAATGAAAATGTCCATCAACCGAGGAATGCACAAAGAAGAAGTGGTCCACGTACACAGTGGAAAATTACTCCAATAAAAAATAAAAATTAAATTTAAAAATCCAACACAACTAAGGAGACATCAGCTTGTGTGGGTTGGTCCGGGCACACTCCACTCTAATTTATAACCGAGAAACACCACAGGCCGCAAGGGCTTTTCCCTAGTTACCAGGGTGGGGAACATAGAAAGGCTGCCGCCCTCTGGCAGTTACCTGCAAAAGCAGTTTTAAAGCCTGTGCTAATGGTCATTTCATATGAATAAGTACTGCAGAAGTGTAAATGAAACCTGCCCTCAAAATGTCTTCAGGGAGGTATAGGCCAAAACGTTTCAAAATGTGACACATACTTTAAGAGAACACTTTGAAGAACTAAGGGGTAATCACAGCTTGAAAAATAAAAAGGACATGCCTTAAAGCTCAATTTCAACGGATTATGAGGCACATGCGAATTCAACCACAAAGAGGTATCAGCTCACACTTGTCAGAATAACCATCAGCAAGAAAACTACAAACAATAAATGCTGAAGTTGTTGTGGAGAAATGCATACCCTCAACTGCAAGTGGGACCTAAGTTGGAAAGGGCCACAAACTAGAACAGAATGGGGGTGCCTTAAAAAAGTAAACATTGAGCTACCATATGATCCAGCAGGCCCACTCCTCCACCTATAATCTAAGAAGAGAGAATTGGAAAGACACAGGCAGGCAAATCTGCATTGCACAGTATTACAATAGCCAAGATATGGAAGTAACCAAAAAGTCCACCAACAGATGGGTGGACAAAGAAGTACTCCTCCATGTACAGATGGAATATTCGCTAGTGAAGAAAATGAAACAATGCCATTTGCAGCGCCATAGATGAGTCTAGACGTAATCACGCCACGTGTAGTCAGTGAGAAAGCAAAATACATATATCCTATGATATCACTTTCAGGAGTTACTTAAAAATTGATACCAATGAAGATATTTCCACAGAGAAAGGCAATCACAGATTCATTAAAAAACTTATGGTTCACCAAATAGAAAGGGATGAGGATTGGATACATTACCATATTGGGGTTAACAGAGATATACAAACCATGTGAAATATATAATCACCAAAGACGTACGGAAGACCAGGAGAAGACTACTCAACCTTGTGTCATAACCTACATGGGAAAAGGATGCTAGGAAGAATAGATACATGTATATGTGTGAAAGAACCACATCTTGCACACCTAGAACAAACAAACCATTGTAATCAAATCTGCTGGGATAAAAAATAAAAAGTAAATTACAAATATGAACAAAAAGTAATGAGACATAAACTTAAAGGGCTTTTTCCTGGCACGTTCCATTCTAATATACAACCTAGAATACCACTTCCATTAAGGCTCTGTTTCCCTAGTAACCAAATTTGGCAAAGGAGAAATGCTGCCACCTTGTGGCCGTTTCCTGCAAGAGCAGCTTTAAAGTCCCAGCTAATGGTCACTTAACATTCACAAGGACTCAGGGCTGTAAAAGACACTTGCCCTAAAAATTTGTGCTGAAGTAGGGAATGGACAAAAAATTCACAACAGGCAAATGTTTCAAGAAGAGATTATGAAGAGTTAAGATTTACTCACACTCTTTTTAAAAAAAAGAAAAATGGATAAAAGCTCAACCTCAGGGAGTGTTAGACGCGTGCAATCTAATCTACGAAAAGTTTCAACTTACACCAGTCGACTGACCATCAGCAAAAAGTCTACAAACAATAAATGCTGAAGGGGATTTAGAGAACTGTGTACCCTCTACCTTCTGGTGAGACATAAAAGCCAATAATGAGAAAAGAAAGGAGCTGTGTTTAAAAGTAAAAATGGAGGTACCATTGAATCCAGCAGGTGCACCAATGGACCTCTCACCTGAGAAGACAAGAATCGAGAAGACACAGGCCGCAAAAGCTGCAGTGCAGCCTTATTCACAATAGCCAAGACAGTGAAGCAATCAAAATATCCAACAAGAGGTGAATGGATAAAGAAGAAGGGGTCCATGTACACAGTGGAATATTAACCATGGAAAACAACGAACCATTGCTCTCTGAGGCACCACAAAGGAGTCTGGAGATAGTCACGAAACATGAGGTAAGTCGGAAAGCAAAAGACCTATATTCTATGATATCACTTATAGGCGTTATCTAATAACTGACACAAATGAACATATATCCACAGAGAAAGACACTCACAGACTTAGAAAATAAAACTATGCTCAACTAAAAGGAAAGGTGGGGGGAATGGATAAATTAAGATTAGTGTTACTATATGTATACAAACACATATTATATACATATCTCAAAAATACCGACCATATAGCAAGGGAGGTCTGCGGAACCCTCTGTAACATTTTACATGGGAAGAGGATCTGTACTTGAATAGACATATATAATGTACAAATGAACCAGAGTGTGTTCACCTAGGACAAACAATATTCTAACCTTTAGCCCAATTAAAACACCTTTAAAAACCAAGAAGAAATAATGAGACATAAACTTATGGGGGTTTCTCCACGCACATTCTAATGTAATTTACAACCTAGGAACACGACTTCCAGAAAGGCTCTGCTGCCCTACCACCCAGATTTGGGAATGGAGAAATGCTGCCTCCTTGAGGCCACTTCCCACAACAGCAGCTTTAAACCCATTGCTCTAGGTCACTAAATATTCACAAAACTTGAAGTTCGGGAAATGAGACCTGCTCTCTAAAAAAACTCTTGGGTGGAAAATCGCCCAAAAAATTCAAAAGAGGGCAACCTTCCAAGAAGACAGTTTCAAGAGTTATACTGTACTCCCAATTGTGTCCTTTTTTTAACAGAAAAGAAAACAGCGGAGAAAAATGATGAGTTTTACGAATTTTCAACGACTTACAAACCCAAATTACAAAAACCTATGAGCTCACAGCGGCCAGAAGGGCCATTAGCATAAATGCTGCAAACAATAAATGATGAAGCGATTGTGGAGAAATGCGTACCCTCGATTCTAAGGGGGACGTGGTAAGAGCCACTAATGAAAACACAAAGGAGGTGCTTTGAAAAGGGAAACACGGTGCTACCAGTCAGTGAATCACACCCACTGCTGGGCCTATCACCTGAGAAAATGAGAATCAAAAAGTCACAGGCTGGCAATCCTGCACTCCAACAATATTTACCATAGCCAACACTTGGAAGCAATGAAAATGTCCATCAACCGAGGAATGCACAAAGAAGAAGTGGTCCACGTACACAGTGGAAAATTACTCCAATAAAAAATAAAAATTAAATTTAAAAATCCAACACAACTAAGGAGACATCAGCTTGTGTGGGTTGGTCCGGGCACACTCCACTCTAATTTATAACCGAGAAACACCACAGGCCGCAAGGGCTTTTCCCTAGTTACCAGGGTGGGGAACATAGAAAGGCTGCCGCCCTCTGGCAGTTACCTGCAAAAGCAGTTTTAAAGCCTGTGCTAATGGTCATTTCATATGAATAAGTACTGCAGAAGTGTAAATGAAACCTGCCCTCAAAATGTCTTCAGGGAGGTATAGGCCAAAACGTTTCAAAATGTGACACATACTTTAAGAGAACACTTTGAAGAACTAAGGGGTAATCACAGCTTGAAAAATAAAAAGGACATGCCTTAAAGCTCAATTTCAACGGATTATGAGGCACATGCGAATTCAACCACAAAGAGGTATCAGCTCACACTTGTCAGAATAACCATCAGCAAGAAAACTACAAACAATAAATGCTGAAGGTGTTGTGGAGAAATGCATACCCTCAACTGCAAGTGGGACATAAGTTGGAAAGGGCCACAAACTAGAACAGAATGGGGGTGCCTTAAAAACGTAAACATTGAGCTACCATATGATCCAGCAGGCCCACTCCTCCACCTATAATCTAAGAAGAGAGAATTGGAAAGACACCGACAGGCAAATCTGCATTGCACAGTATTACAATAGCCAAGATATGGAAGTAACCAAAAAGTCCACCAACAGATGGGTGGACAAAGAAGTACTCCTCCATGTACAGATGGAATATTCGCTAGTGAAAAAAATGAAACAATGCCATTTGCAGCGCCATAGATGAGTCTAGACGTAATCACGCCACGTGTAGTCAGTGAGAAAGCAAAATACATATATCCTATGATATCACTTTCAGGAGTTACTTAAAAATTGATACCAATGAAGATATTTCCACAGAGAAAGGCAATCACAGATTCATTAAAAAACTTATGGTTCACCAAATAGAAAGGGATGAGGATTGGATACATTACCATATTGGGGTTAACAGAGATATACAAACCATGTGAAATATATAATCACCAAAGACGTACGGAAGACCAGGAGAAGACTACTCAACCTTGTGTCATAACCTACATGGGAAAAGGATGCTAGGAAGAATAGATACATGTATATGTGTGAAAGAACCACATCTTGCACACCTAGAACAAACAAACCATTGTAATCAAATTTGCTGGGATAAAAAATAAAAAGTAAATTACAAATATGAACAAGAAGTAATGAGACATAAACTTAAAGGGCTTTTTTCCTGGCACGTTCCATTCTAATATACAACCTAGAATACCACTTCCATTAAGGCTCTGTTTCCCTAGTAACCAAATTTGGCAAAGGAGAAATGCTGCCACCTTGTGGCCGTTTCCTGCAAGAGCAGCTTTAAAGTCCCAGCTAATGGTCACTTAACATTCACAAGGACTCAGGGCTGTAAAAGACACTTGCCCTAAAAATTTGTGCTGAAGTAGGGAATGGACAAAAAATTCACAACAGGCAAATGTTTCAAGAAGAGATTATGAAGAGTTAAGTTTTACTCACACTCTTTTTAAAAAAAAGAAAAATGGATAAAAGCTCAACCTCAGGGAGTGTTACACGCGTGCAATCTAATCTACGAAAAGTTTCAACTTACACCAGTCGACTGACCATCAGCAAAAAGTCTACAAACAATAAATGCTGAAGGGGATTTAGAGAACTGTGTACCCTCTACCTTCTGGTGAGACATAAAAGCCAATAATGAGAAAAGAAAGGAGCTGTGTTTAAAAGTAAAAATGGAGGTACCATTCAATCCAGCAGGTGCACCAATGGACCTCTCACCTGAGAAGACAAGAATCGAGAAGACACAGGCCGCAAAAGCTGCAGTGCAGCCTTATTCACAATAGCCAAGACAGTGAAGCAATCAAAATATCCAACAAGAGGTGAATGGATAAAGAAGAAGGGGTCCATGTACACAGTGGAATATTAACCATGGAAAACAACGAACCATTGCTCTCTGAGGCACCACAAAGGAGTCTGGAGATAGTCACGAAACATGAGGTAAGTCGGAAAGCAAAAGACCTATATTCTATGATATCACTTATAGGCGTTATCTAATAACTGACACAAATGAACATATATCCACAGAGAAAGACACTCACAGACTTAGAAAATAAAACTATGCTCAACTAAAAGGAAAGGTGGGGGGAATGGATAAATTAAGATTAGTGTTACTATATGTATACAAACACATATTATATACATATCTCAAAAATACCGACCATATAGCAAGGGAGGTCTGCGGAACCCTCTGTAACATTTTACATGGGAAGAGGATCTGTACTTGAATAGACATATATAATGTACAAATGAACCAGAGTGTGTTCACCTAGGACAAACAATATTCTAACCTTTAGCCCAATTAAAACACCTTTAAAAACCAAGAAGAAATAATGAGACATAAACTTATGGGGGTTTCTCCACGCACATTCTAATGTAATTTACAACCTAGGAACACGACTTCCAGAAAGGCTCTGCTGCCCTACCACCCAGATTTGGGAATGGAGAAATGCTGCCTCCTTGAGGCCACTTCCCACAACAGCAGCTTTAAACCCATTGCTCTAGGTCACTAAATATTCACAAAACTTGAAGTTCGGGAAATGAGACCTGCTCTCTAAAAAAACTCTTGGGTGGAAAATCGCCCAAAAAATTCAAAAGAGGGCAACCTTCCAAGAAGACAGTTTCAAGAGTTATACTGTACTCCCAATTGTTTCCTTTTTTTAACAGAAAAGAAAACAGCGGAGAAAAATGATGAGTTTTACGAATTTTCAACGACTTACAAACCCAAATTACAAAAACCTATGAGCTCACAGCGGCCAGAAGGGCCATTAGCATAAATGCTGCAAACAATAAATGATGAAGCGATTGTGGAGAAATGCGTACCCTCGATTCTAAGGGGGACGTGGTAAGAGCCACTAATGAAAACACAAAGGAGGTGCTTTGAAAAGGGAAACACGGTGCTACCAGTCAGTGAATCACACCCACTGCTGGGCCTATCACCTGAGAAAATGAGAATCAAAAAGTCACAGGCTGGTAATCCTGCACTCCAACAATATTTACCATAGCCAACACTTGGAAGCAATGAAAATGTCCATCAACCGAGGAATGCACAAAGAAGAACTGGTCCACGTACACAGTGGAAAATTACTCCAATAAAAAATAAAAATTAAATTTAAAAATCCAACACAACTAAGGAGACATCAGCTTGTGTGGGTTGGTCCGGGCACACTCCACTCTAATTTATAACCGAGAAACACCACAGGCCGCAAGGGCTTTTCCCTAGTTACCAGGGTGGGGAACATAGAAAGGCTGCCGCCCTCTGGCAGTTACCTGCAAAAGCAGTTTTAAAGCCTGTGCTAATGGTCATTTCATATGAATAAGTACTGCAGAAGTGTAAATGAAACCTGCCCTCAAAATGTCTTCAGGGAGGTAAAGGCCAAAACGTTTCAAAATGTGACACATACTTTAAGAGAACACTTTGAAGAACTAAGGGGTAATCACAGCTTGAAAAATAAAAAGGACATGCCTTAAAGCTCAATTTCAACGGATTATGAGGCACATGCGAATTCAACCACAAAGAGGTATCAGCTCACACTTGTCAGAATAACCATCAGCAAGAAAACTACAAACAATAAATGCTGAAGGTGTTGTGGAGAAATGCATACCCTCAACTGCAAGTGGGACATAAGTTGGAAAGGGCCACAAACTAGAACAGAATGGGGGTGCCTTAAAAACGTAAACATTGAGCTACCATATGATCCAGCAGGCCCACTCGTCCACCTATAATCTAAGAAGAGAGAATTGGAAAGACACAGGCAGGCAAATCTGCATTGCACAGTATTACAATAGCCAAGATATGGAAGTAACCAAAAAGTCCACCAACAGATGGGTGGACAAAGAAGTACTCCTCCATGTACAGATGGAATATTCGCTAGTGAAAAAAATGAAACAATGCCATTTGCAGCGCCATAGATGAGTCTAGACGTAATCACGCCACGTGTAGTCAGTGAGAAAGCAAAATACATATATCCTATGATATCACTTTCAGGAGTTACTTAAAAATTGATACCAATGAAGATATTTCCACAGAGAAAGGCAATCACAGATTCATTAAAAAACTTATGGTTCACCAAATAGAAAGGGATGAGGATTGGATACATTACCATATTGGGGTTAACAGAGATATACAAACCATGTGAAATATATAACCACCAAAGACGTACGGAAGACCAGGAAGAGACTACTCAACATTGTGTCATAACCTACATGGGAAAAGGATGCGAGGAAGAAAAGATACACGTATATGTGTGAAAGACCCACATCTTGCACACCTAGAGCAAAGAAACCAATGTAATCAAATCTGCCTGGGTAAAAAATAAAAAGTAAATTACAAATATGAACAAGAAGTAATGAGACATAAACTTAAAGGGCTTTTTCCTGGCACTTTCCATTCTAATATACAACCTAGAACACCACTTCCATTAAGGCTCTGTTTCCCTAGTAACCAAATTTGGCAAAGGAGAAATGCTGCCACCTTGTGGCCGTTTCCTGCAAGAGCAGCTTTAAAGTCCCAGCTAATGGTCACTTAACATTCACAAGGACTCAGGGCTGTAAAAGACACTTGCCCTAAAAATTTGTGCTGAAGTAGGGAATGGACAAAAAATTCACAACAGGCAAATGTTTCAAGAAGAGATTATGAAGAGTTAAGTTTTACTCACACTCTTTTAAAAAAAAAGAAAAATGGATAAAAGCTCAACCTCAGGGAGTGTTAGACGCATGCAATCTAATCTACGAAAAGTTTCAACTTACACCAGTCGACTGACCATCAGCAAAAAGTCTACAAACAATAAATGCTGAAGGGGATTTAGAGAACTGTGTACCCTCTACCTTCTGGTGAGACATAAAAGCCAATAATGAGAAAAGAAAGGAGCTGTGTTTAAAAGTAAAAATGGAGGTACCATTCAATCCAGCAGGTGCACCAATGGACCTCTCACCTGAGAAGACAAGAATCGAGAAGACACAGGCCGCAAAAGCTGCAGTGCAGCCTTATTCACAATAGCCAAGACAGTGAAGCAATCAAAATATCCAACAAGAGGTGAATGGATAAAGAAGAAGTGGTCCATGTACACAGTGGAATATTAACCATGGAAAACAACGAACCATTGCTCTCTGAGGCACCACAAAGGAGTCTGGAGATAGTCACGAAACATGAGGTAAGTCGGAAAGCAAAAGACCTATATTATATGATATCACTTATAGGCGTTATCTAATAACTGACACAAATGAACATATATCCACAGAGAAAGACACTCACAGACTTAGAAAATAAAACTATGCTCAACTAAAAGGAAAGGTGGGGGGAATGGATAAATTAAGATTAGTGTTACTATATGTATACAAACACATATTATATACATATCTCAAAAATACCGACCATATAGCAAGGGAGGTCTGCGGAACCCTCTGTAACATTTTACATGGGAAGAGGATCTGTACTTGAATAGACATATATAATGTACAAATGAACCAGAGTGTGTTCACCTAGGACAAACAATATTCTAACCTTTAGCCCAATTAAAACACCTTTAAAAACCAAGAAGAAATAATGAGACATAAACTTATGGGGGTTTCTCCACGCACATTCTAATGTAATTTACAACCTAGGAACACGACTTCCAGAAAGGCTCTGCTGCCCTACCACCCAGATTTGGGAATGGAGAAATGCTGCCTCCTTGAGGCCACTTCCCACAACAGCAGCTTTAAACCCATTGCTCTAGGTCACTAAATATTCACAAAACTTGAAGTTCGGGAAATGAGACCTGCTCTCTAAAAAAACTCTTGGGTGGAAAATCGCCCAAAAAATTCAAAAGAGGGCAACCTTCCAAGAAGACAGTTTCAAGAGTTATACTGTACTCCCAATTGTTTCCTTTTTTTAACAGAAAAGAAAACAGCGGAGAAAAATGATGAGTTTTACGAATTTTCAACGACTTACAAACCCAAATTACAAAAACCTATGAGCTCACAGCGGCCAGAAGGGCCATTAGCATAAATGCTGCAAACAATAAATGTTGAAGCGATTGTGGAGAAATGCGTACCCTCGATTCTAAGGGGGACGTGGTAAGAGCCACTAATGAAAACACAAAGGAGGTGCTTTGAAAAGGGAAACACGGTGCTACCAGTCAGTGAATCACACCCACTGCTGGGCCTATCACCTGAGAAAATGAGAATCAAAAAGTCACAGGCTGGCAATCCTGCACTCCAACAATATTTACCATAGCCAACACTTGGAAGCAATGAAAATGTCCATCAACCGAGGAATGCACAAAGAAGAACTGGTCCACGTACACAGTGGAAAATTACTCCAATAAAAAATAAAAATTAAATTTAAAAATCCAACACAACTAAGGAGACATCAGCTTGTGTGGGTTGGTCCGGGCACACTCCACTCTAATTTATAACCGAGAAACACCACAGGCCGCAAGGGCTTTTCCCTAGTTACCAGGGTGGGGAACATTGAAAGGCTGCCGCCCTCTGGCAGTTACCTGCAAAAGCAGTTTTAAAGCCTGTGCTAATGGTCATTTCATATGAATAAGTACTGCAGAAGTGTAAATGAAACCTGCCCTCAAAATGTCTTCAGGGAGGTAAAGGCCAAAACGTTTCAAAATGTGACACATACTTTAAGAGAACACTTTGAAGAACTAAGGGGTAATCACAGCTTGAAAAATAAAAAGGACATGCCTTAAAGCTCAATTTCAACGGATTATGAGGCACATGCAAATTCAACCACAAAGAGGTATCAGCTCACACTTGTCAGAATAACCATCAGCAAGAAAACTACAAACAATAAATGCTGAAGGTGTTGTGGAGAAATGCATACCCTCAACTGCAAGTGGGACATAAGTTGGAAAGGGCCAAAAACTAGAACAGAATGGGGGTGCCTTAAAAACGTAAACATTGAGCTACCATATGATCCAGCAGGCCCACTCCTCCACCTATAATCTAAGAAGAGAGAATTGGAAAGACACTGACAGGCAAATCTGCATTGCACAGTATTACAATAGCCAAGATATGGAAGTAACCAAAAAGTCCACCAACAGATGGGTGGACAAAGAAGTACTCCTCCATGTACAGATGGAATATTCGCTAGTGAAAAAAATGAAACAATGCCATTTGCAGCGCCATAGATGAGTCTAGACGTAATCACGCCACGTGTAGTCAGTGAGAAAGCAAAATACATATATCCTATGATATCACTTTCAGGAGTTACTTAAAAATTGATACCAATGAAGATATTTCCACAGAGAAAGGCAATCACAGATTCATTAAAAAACTTATGGTTCACCAAATAGAAAGGGATGAGGATTGGATACATTACCATATTGGGGTTAACAGAGATATACAAACCATGTGAAATATATAACCACCAAAGACGTACGGAAGACCAGGAAGAGACTACTCAACATTGTGTCATAACCTACATGGGAAAAGGATGCGAGGAAGAAAAGATACACGTATATGTGTGAAAGACCCACATCTTGCACACCTAGAGCAAACAAACCAATGTAATCAAATCTGCCTGGGTAAAAAATAAAAAGTAAATTACAAATATGAACAAGAAGTAATGAGACATAAACTTAAAGGGCTTTTTCCTGGCACTTTCCATTCTAATATACAACCTAGAACACCACTTCCATTAAGGCTCTGTTTCCCTAGTAACCAAATTTGGCAAAGGAGAAATGCTGCCACCTTGTGGCCGTTTCCTGCAAGAGCAGCTTTAAAGTCCCAGCTAATGGTCACTTAACATTCACAAGGACTCAGGGCTGTAAAAGACACTTGCCCTAAAAATTTGTGCTGAAGTAGGGAATGGACAAAAAATTCACAACAGGCAAATGTTTCAAGAAGAGATTATGAAGAGTTAAGTTTTACTCACACTCTTTTAAAAAAAAAGAAAAATGGATAAAAGCTCAACCTCAGGGAGTGTTAGACGCATGCAATCTAATCTACGAAAAGTTTCAACTTACACCAGTCGACTGACCATCAGCAAAAAGTCTACAAACAATAAATGCTGAAGGGGATTTAGAGAACTGTGTACCCTCTACCTTCTGGTGAGACATAAAAGCCAATAATGAGAAAAGAAAGGAGCTGTGTTTAAAAGTAAAAATGGAGGTACCATTCAATCCAGCAGGTGCACCAATGGACCTCTCACCTGAGAAGACAAGAATCGAGAAGACACAGGCCGCAAAAGCTGCAGTGCAGCCTTATTCACAATAGCCAAGACAGTGAAGCAATCAAAATATCCAACAAGAGGTGAATGGATAAAGAAGAAGTGGTCCATGTACACAGTGGAATATTAACCATGGAAAACAACGAACCATTGCTCTCTGAGGCACCACAAAGGAGTCTGGAGATAGTCACGAAACATGAGGTAAGTCGGAAAGCAAAAGACCTATATTCTATGATATCACTTATAGGCGTTATCTAATAACTGACACAAATGAACATATATCCACAGAGAAAGACACTCACAGACTTAGAAAATAAAACTATGCTCAACTAAAAGGAAAGGTGGGGGGAATGGATAAATTAAGATTAGTGTTACTATATGTATACAAACACATATTATATACATATCTCAAAAATACCGACCATATAGCAAGGGAGGTCTGCGGAACCCTCTGTAACATTTTACATGGGAAGAGGATCTGTACTTGAATAGACATATATAATGTACAAATGAACCAGAGTGTGTTCACCTAGGACAAACAATATTCTAACCTTTAGCCCAATTAAAACACCTTTAAAAACCAAGAAGAAATAATGAGACATAAACTTATGGGGGTTTCTCCACGCACATTCTAATGTAATTTACAACCTAGGAACACGACTTCCAGAAAGGCTCTGCTGCCCTACCACCCAGATTTGGGAATGGAGAAATGCTGCCTCCTTGAGGCCACTTCCCACAACAGCAGCTTTAAACCCATTGCTCTAGGTCACTAAATATTCACAAAACTTGAAGTTCGGGAAATGAGACCTGCTCTCTAAAAAAACTCTTGGGTGGAAAATCGCCCAAAAAATTCAAAAGAGGGCAACCTTCCAAGAAGACAGTTTCAAGAGTTATACTGTACTCCCAATTGTTTCCTTTTTTTAACAGAAAAGAAAACAGCGGAGAAAAATGATGAGTTTTACGAATTTTCAACGACTTACAAACCCAAATTACAAAAACCTATGAGCTCACAGCGGCCAGAAGGGCCATTAGCATAAATGCTGCAAACAATAAATGTTGAAGCGATTGTGGAGAAATGCGTACCCTCGATTCTAAGGGGGACGTGGTAAGAGCCACTAATGAAAACACAAAGGAGGTGCTTTGAAAAGGGAAACACGGTGCTACCAGTCAGTGAATCACACCCACTGCTGGGCCTATCACCTGAGAAAATGAGAATCAAAAAGTCACAGGCTGGCAATCCTGCACTCCAACAATATTTACCATAGCCAACACTTGGAAGCAATGAAAATGTCCATCAACCGAGGAATGCACAAAGAAGAACTGGTCCACGTACACAGTGGAAAATTACTCCAATAAAAAATAAAAATTAAATTTAAAAATCCAACACAACTAAGGAGACATCAGCTTGTGTGGGTTGGTCCGGGCACACTCCACTCTAATTTATAACCGAGAAACACCACAGGCCGCAAGGGCTTTTCCCTAGTTACCAGGGTGGGGAACATTGAAAGGCTGCCGCCCTCTGGCAGTTACCTGCAAAAGCAGTTTTAAAGCCTGTGCTAATGGTCATTTCATATGAATAAGTACTGCAGAAGTGTAAATGAAACCTGCCCTCAAAATGTCTTCAGGGAGGTAAAGGCCAAAACGTTTCAAAATGTGACACATACTTTAAGAGAACACTTTGAAGAACTAAGGGGTAATCACAGCTTGAAAAATAAAAAGGACATGCCTTAAAGCTCAATTTCAACGGATTATGAGGCACATGCGAATTCAACCACAAAGAGGTATCAGCTCACACTTGTCAGAATAACCATCAGCAAGAAAACTACAAACAATAAATGCTGAAGGTGTTGTGGAGAAATGCATACCCTCAACTGCAAGTGGGACATAAGTTGGAAAGGGCCACAAACTAGAACAGAATGGGGGTGCCTTAAAAACGTAAACATTGAGCTACCATATGATCCAGCAGGCCCACTCGTCCACCTATAATCTAAGAAGAGAGAATTGGAAAGACACAGGCAGGCAAATCTGCATTGCACAGTATTACAATAGCCAAGATATGGAAGTAACCAAAAAGTCCACCAACAGATGGGTGGACAAAGAAGTACTCCTCCATGTACAGATGGAATATTCGCTAGTGAAAAAAATGAAACAATGCCATTTGCAGCGCCATAGATGAGTCTAGACGTAATCACGCCACGTGTAGTCAGTGAGAAAGCAAAATACATATATCCTATGATATCACTTTCAGGAGTTACTTAAAAATTGATACCAATGAAGATATTTCCACAGAGAAAGGCAATCACAGATTCATTAAAAAACTTATGGTTCACCAAATAGAAAGGGATGAGGATTGGATACATTACCATATTGGGGTTAACAGAGATATACAAACCATGTGAAATATATAACCACCAAAGACGTACGGAAGACCAGGAAGAGACTACTCAACATTGTGTCATAACCTACATGGGAAAAGGATGCGAGGAAGAAAAGATACACGTATATGTGTGAAAGACCCACATCTTGCACACCTAGAGCAAACAAACCAATGTAATCAAATCTGCCTGGGTAAAAAATAAAAAGTAAATTACAAATATGAACAAGAAGTAATGAGACATAAACTTAAAGGGCTTTTTCCTGGCACGTTCCATTCTAATATACAACCTAGAACACCACTTCCATTAAGGCTCTGTTTCCCTAGTAACCAAATTTGGCAAAGGAGAAATGCTGCCACCTTGTGGCCGTTTCCTGCAAGAGCAGCTTTAAAGTCCCAGCTAATGGTCACTTAACATTCACAAGGACTCACGGCTGTAAAAGACACTTGCCCTAAAAATTTGTGCTGAAGTAGGGAATGGACAAAAAATTCACAACAGGCAAATGTTTCAAGAAGAGATTATGAAGAGTTAAGTTTTACTCACACTCTTTTTAAAAAAAAGAAAAATGGATAAAAGCTCAACCTCAGGGAGTGTTAGACGCATGCAATCTAATCTACGAAAAGTTTCAACTTACACCAGTCGACTGACCATCAGCAAAAAGTCTACAAACAATAAATGCTGAAGGGGATTTAGCGAACTGTGTACCCTCTACCTTCTGGTGAGACATAAAAGCCAATAATGAGAAAAGAAAGGAGCTGTGTTTAAAAGTAAAAATGGAGGTACCATTCAATCCAGCAGGTGCACCAATGGACCTCTCACCTGAGAAGACAAGAATCGAGAAGACACAGGCCGCAAAAGCTGCAGTGCAGCCTTATTCACAATAGCCAAGACAGTGAAGCAATCAAAATATCCAACAAGAGGTGAATGGATAAAGAAGAAGTGGTCCATGTACACAGTGGAATATTAACCATGGAAAACAACGAACCATTGCTCTCTGAGGCACCACAAAGGAGTCTGGAGATAGTCACGAAACATGAGGTAAGTCGGAAAGCAAAAGACCTATATTCTATGATATCACTTATAGGCGTTATCTAATAACTGACACAAATGAACATATATCCACAGAGAAAGACACTCACAGACTTAGAAAATAAAACTATGCTCAACTAAAAGGAAAGGTGGGGGGAATGGATAAATTAAGATTAGTGTTACTATATGTATACAAACACATATTATATACATATCTCAAAAATACCGACCATATAGCAAGGGAGGTCTGCGGAACCCTCTGTAACATTTTACATGGTAAGAGGATCTGTACTTGAATAGACATATATAATGTACAAATGAACCAGAGTGTGTTCACCTAGGACAAACAATATTCTAACCTTTAGCCCAATTAAAACACCTTTAAAAACCAAGAAGAAATAATGAGACATAAACTTATGGGGGTTTCTCCACGCACATTCTAATGGAATTTACAACCTAGGAACACGACTTCCAGAAAGGCTCTGCTGCCCTACCACCCAGATTTGGGAATGGAGAAATGCTGCCTCCTTGAGGCCACTTCCCACAACAGCAGCTTTAAACCCATTGCTCTAGGTCACTAAATATTCACAAAACTTGAAGTTCGGGAAATGAGACCTGCTCTCTAAAAAAACTCTTGGGTGGAAAATCGCCCAAAAAATTCAAAAGAGGGCAACCTTCCAAGAAGACAGTTTCAAGAGTTATACTGTACTCCCAATTGTTTCCTTTTTTTAACAGAAAAGAAAACAGCGGAGAAAAATGATGAGTTTTACGAATTTTCAACGACTTACAAACCCAAATTACAAAAACCTATGAGCTCACAGCGGCCAGAAGGGCCATTAGCATAAATGCTGCAAACAATAAATGTTGAAGCGATTGTGGAGAAATGCGTACCCTCGATTCTAAGGGGGACGTGGTAAGAGCCACTAATGAAAACACAAAGGAGGTGCTTTGAAAAGGGAAACACGGTGCTACCAGTCAGTGAATCACACCCACTGCTGGGCCTATCACCTGAGAAAATGAGAATCAAAAAGTCACAGGCTGGCAATCCTGCACTCCAACAATATTTACCATAGCCAACACTTGGAAGCAATGAAAATGTCCATCAACCGAGGAATGCACAAAGAAGAACTGGTCCACGTACACAGTGGAAAATTACTCCAATAAAAAATAAAAATTAAATTTAAAAATCCAACACAACTAAGGAGACATCAGCTTGTGTGGGTTGGTCCGGGCACACTCCACTCTAATTTATAACCGAGAAACACCACAGGCCGCAAGGGCTTTTCCCTAGTTACCAGGGTGGGGAACATTGAAAGGCTGCCGCCCTCTGGCAGTTACCTGCAAAAGCAGTTTTAAAGCCTGTGCTAATGGTCATTTCATATGAATAAGTACTGCAGAAGTGTAAATGAAACCTGCCCTCAAAATGTCTTCAGGGAGGTAAAGGCCAAAACGTTTCAAAATGTGACACATACTTTAAGAGAACACTTTGAAGAACTAAGGGGTAATCACAGCTTGAAAAATAAAAAGGACATGCCTTAAAGCTCAATTTCAACGGATTATGAGGCACATGCGAATTCAACCACAAAGAGGTATCAGCTCACACTTGTCAGAATAACCATCAGCAAGAAAACTACAAACAATAAATGCTGAAGGTGTTGTGGAGAAATGCATACCCTCAACTGCAAGTGGGACATAAGTTGGAAAGGGCCACAAACTCGAACAGAATGGGGGTGCCTTAAAAACGTAAACTTTGAGCTACCATATGATCCAGCAGGCCCACTCCTCCACCTATAATCTAAGAAGAGAGAATTGGAAAGACACCGACAGGCAAATCTGCATTGCACAGTATTACAATAGCCAAGATATGGAAGTAACCAAAAAGTCCACCAACAGATGGGTGGACAAAGAAGTACTCCTCCATGTACAGATGGAATATTCGCTAGTGAAAAAAATGAAACAATGCCATTTGCAGCGCCATAGATGAGTCTAGACGTAATCACGCCACGTGTAGTCAGTGAGAAAGGAAAATACATATATCCTATGATATCACTTTCAGGAGTTACTTAAAAATTGATACCAATGAAGATATTTCCACAGAGAAAGGCAATCACAGATTCATTAAAAAACTTATGGTTCACCAAATAGAAAGGGATGAGGATTGGATACATTACCATATTGGGGTTAACAGAGATATACAAACCATGTGAAATATATAATCACCAAAGACGTACGGAAGACCAGGAGAAGACTACTCAACCTTGTGTCATAACCTACATGGGAAAAGGATGCTAGGAAGAATAGATACATGTATATGTGTGAAAGAACCACATCTTGCACACCTAGAACAAACAAACCATTGTAATCAAATTTGCTGGGATAAAAAATAAAAAGTAAATTACAAATATGAACAAGAAGTAATGAGACATAAACTTAAAGGGCTTTTTTCCTGGCACGTTCCATTCTAATATACAACCTAGAATACCACTTCCATTAAGGCTCTGTTTCCCTAGTAACCAAATTTGGCAAAGAAGAAATGCTGCCACCTTGTGGCCGTTTCCTGCAAGAGCAGCTTTAAAGTCCCAGCTAATGGTCACTTAACATTCACAAGGACTCAGGGCTGTAAAAGACACTTGCCCTAAAAATTTGTGCTGAAGTAGGGAATGGACAAAAAATTCACAACAGGCAAATGTTTCAAGAAGAGATTACGAAGAGTTAAGTTTTACTCACACTCTTTTTAAAAAAAAGAAAAATGGATAAAAGCTCAACCTCAGGGAGTGTTAGACGCATGCAATCTAATCTACGAAAAGTTTCAACTTACACCAGTCGACTGACCATCAGCAAAAAGTCTACAAACAATAAATGCTGAAGGGGATTTAGAGAACTGTGTACCCTCTACCTTCTGGTGAGACATAAAAGCCAATAATGAGAAAAGAAAGGAGCTGTGTTTAAAAGTAAAAATGGAGGTACCATTGAATCCAGCAGGTGCACCAATGGACCTCTCACCTGAGAAGACAAGAATCGAGAAGACACAGGCCGCAAAAGCTGCAGTGCAGCCTTATTCACAATAGCCAAGACAGTGAAGCAATCAAAATATCCAACAAGAGGTGAATGGATAAAGAAGAAGTGGTCCATGTACACAGTGGAATATTAACCATGGAAAACAACGAACCATTGCTCTCTGAGGCACCACAAAGGAGTCTGGAGATAGTCACGAAACATGAGGTAAGTCGGAAAGCAAAAGACCTATATTCTATGATATCACTTATAGGCGTTATCTAATAACTGACACAAATGAACATATATCCACAGAGAAAGACACTCACAGACTTAGAAAATAAAACTATGCTCAACTAAAAGGAAAGGTGGGGGGAATGGATAAATTAAGATTAGTGTTACTATATGTATACAAACACATATTATATACATATCTCAAAAATACCGACCATATAGCAAGGGAGGTCTGCGGAACCCTCTGTAACATTTTACATGGGAAGAGGATCTGTACTTGAATAGACATATATAATGTACAAATGAACCAGAGTGTGTTCACCTAGGACAAACAATATTCTAACCTTTAGCCCAATTAAAACACCTTTAAAAACCAAGAAGAAATAATGAGACATAAACTTATGGGGGTTTCTCCACGCACATTCTAATGGAATTTACAACCTAGGAACACGACTTCCAGAAAGGCTCTGCTGCCCTACCACCCAGATTTGGGAATGGAGAAATGCTGCCTCCTTGAGGCCACTTCCCACAACAGCAGCTTTAAACCCATTGCTCTAGGTCACTAAATATTCACAAAACTTGAAGTTCGGGAAATGAGACCTGCTCTCTAAAAAAACTCTTGGGTGGAAAATCGCCCAAAAAATTCAAAAGAGGGCAACCTTCCAAGAAGACAGTTTCAAGAGTTATACTGTACTCCCAATTGTTTCCTTTTTTTAACAGAAAAGAAAACAGCGGAGAAAAATGATGAGTTTTACGAATTTTCAACGACTTACAAACCCAAATTACAAAAACCTATGAGCTCACAGCGGCCAGAAGGGCCATTAGCATAAATGCTGCAAACAATAAATGTTGAAGCGATTGTGGAGAAATGCGTACCCTCGATTCTAAGGGGGACGTGGTAAGAGCCACTAATGAAAACACAAAGGAGGTGCTTTGAAAAGGGAAACACGGTGCTACCAGTCAGTGAATCACACCCACTGCTGGGCCTATCACCTGAGAAAATGAGAATCAAAAAGTCACAGGCTGGCAATCCTGCACTCCAACAATATTTACCATAGCCAACACTTGGAAGCAATGAAAATGTCCATCAACCGAGGAATGCACAAAGAAGAACTGGTCCACGTACACAGTGGAAAATTACTCCAATAAAAAATAAAAATTAAATTTAAAAATCCAACACAACTAAGGAGACATCAGCTTGTGTGGGTTGGTCCGGGCACACTCCACTCTAATTTATAACCGAGAAACACCACAGGCCGCAAGGGCTTTTCCCTAGTTACCAGGGTGGGGAACATTGAAAGGCTGCCGCCCTCTGGCAGTTACCTGCAAAAGCAGTTTTAAAGCCTGTGCTAATGGTCATTTCATATGAATAAGTACTGCAGAAGTGTAAATGAAACCTGCCCTCAAAATGTCTTCAGGGAGGTAAAGGCCAAAACGTTTCAAAATGTGACACATACTTTAAGAGAACACTTTGAAGAACTAAGGGGTAATCACAGCTTGAAAAATAAAAAGGACATGCCTTAAAGCTCAATTTCAACGGATTATGAGGCACATGCGAATTCAACCACAAAGAGGTATCAGCTCACACTTGTCAGAATAACCATCAGCAAGAAAACTACAAACAATAAATGCTGAAGGTGTTGTGGAGAAATGCATACCCTCAACTGCAAGTGGGACATAAGTTGGAAAGGGCCACAAACTCGAACAGAATGGGGGTGCCTTAAAAACGTAAACTTTGAGCTACCATATGATCCAGCAGGCCCACTCCTCCACCTATAATCTAAGAAGAGAGAATTGGAAAGACACCGACAGGCAAATCTGCATTGCACAGTATTACAATAGCCAAGATATGGAAGTAACCAAAAAGTCCACCAACAGATGGGTGGACAAAGAAGTACTCCTCCATGTACAGATGGAATATTCGCTAGTGAAAAAAATGAAACAATGCCATTTGCAGCGCCATAGATGAGTCTAGACGTAATCACGCCACGTGTAGTCAGTGAGAAAGGAAAATACATATATCCTATGATATCACTTTCAGGAGTTACTTAAAAATTGATACCAATGAAGATATTTCCACAGAGAAAGGCAATCACAGATTCATTAAAAAACTTATGGTTCACCAAATAGAAAGGGATGAGGATTGGATACATTACCATATTGGGGTTAACAGAGATATACAAACCATGTGAAATATATAATCACCAAAGACGTACGGAAGACCAGGAGAAGACTACTCAACCTTGTGTCATAACCTACATGGGAAAAGGATGCTAGGAAGAATAGATACATGTATATGTGTGAAAGAACCACATCTTGCACACCTAGAACAAACAAACCATTGTAATCAAATTTGCTGGGATAAAAAATAAAAAGTAAATTACAAATATGAACAAGAAGTAATGAGACATAAACTTAAAGGGCTTTTTTCCTGGCACGTTCCATTCTAATATACAACCTAGAATACCACTTCCATTAAGGCTCTGTTTCCCTAGTAACCAAATTTGGCAAAGAAGAAATGCTGCCACCTTGTGGCCGTTTCCTGCAAGAGCAGCTTTAAAGTCCCAGCTAATGGTCACTTAACATTCACAAGGACTCAGGGCTGTAAAAGACACTTGCCCTAAAAATTTGTGCTGAAGTAGGGAATGGACAAAAAATTCACAACAGGCAAATGTTTCAAGAAGAGATTACGAAGAGTTAAGTTTTACTCACACTCTTTTTAAAAAAAAGAAAAATGGATAAAAGCTCAACCTCAGGGAGTGTTAGACGCATGCAATCTAATCTACGAAAAGTTTCAACTTACACCAGTCGACTGACCATCAGCAAAAAGTCTACAAACAATAAATGCTGAAGGGGATTTAGAGAACTGTGTACCCTCTACCTTCTGGTGAGACATAAAAGCCAATAATGAGAAAAGAAAGGAGCTGTGTTTAAAAGTAAAAATGGAGGTACCATTCAATCCAGCAGGTGCACCAATGGACCTCTCACCTGAGAAGACAAGAATCGAGAAGACACAGGCCGCAAAAGCTGCAGTGCAGCCTTATTCACAATAGCCAAGACAGTGAAGCAATCAAAATATCCAACAAGAGGTGAATGGATAAAGAAGAAGTGGTCCATGTACACAGTGGAATATTAACCATGGAAAACAACGAACCATTGCTCTCTGAGGCACCACAAAGGAGTCTGGAGATAGTCACGAAACATGAGGTAAGTCGGAAAGCAAAAGACCTATATTCTATGATATCACTTATAGGCGTTATCTAATAACTGACACAAATGAACATATATCCACAGAGAAAGACACTCACAGACTTAGAAAATAAAACTATGCTCAACTAAAAGGAAAGGTGGGGGGAATGGATAAATTAAGATTAGTGTTACTATATGTATACAAACACATATTATATACATATCTCAAAAATACCGACCATATAGCAAGGGAGGTCTGCGGAACCCTCTGTAACATTTTACATGGGAAGAGGATCTGTACTTGAATAGACATATATAATGTACAAATGAACCAGAGTGTGTTCACCTAGGACAAACAATATTCTAACCTTTAGCCCAATTAAAACACCTTTAAAAACCAAGAAGAAATAATGAGACATAAACTTATGGGGGTTTCTCCACGCACATTCTAATGTAATTTACAACCTAGGAACACGACTTCCAGAAAGGCTCTGCTGCCCTACCACCCAGATTTGGGAATGGAGAAATGCTGCCTCCTTGAGGCCACTTCCCACAACAGCAGCTTTAAACCCATTGCTCTAGGTCACTAAATATTCACAAAACTTGAAGTTCGGGAAATGAGACCTGCTCTCTAAAAAAACTCTTGGGTGGAAAATCGCCCAAAAAATTCAAAAGAGGGCAACCTTCCAAGAAGACAGTTTCAAGAGTTATACTGTACTCCCAATTGTTTCCTTTTTTTAACAGAAAAGAAAACAGCGGAGAAAAATGATGAGTTTTACGAATTTTCAACGACTTACAAACCCAAATTACAAAAACCTATGAGCTCACAGCGGCCAGAAGGGCCATTAGCATAAATGCTGCAAACAATAAATGTTGAAGCGATTGTGGAGAAATGCGTACCCTCGATTCTAAGGGGGACGTGGTAAGAGCCACTAATGAAAACACAAAGGAGGTGCTTTGAAAAGGGAAACACGGTGCTCCCAGTCAGTGAATCACACCCACTGCTGGGCCTATCACCTGAGAAAATGAGAATCAAAAAGTCACAGGCTGGCAATCCTGCACTCCAACAATATTTACCATAGCCAACACTTGGAAGCAATGAAAATGTCCATCAACCGAGGAATGCACAAAGAAGAACTGGTCCACGTACACAGTGGAAAATTACTCCAATAAAAAATAAAAATTAAATTTAAAAATCCAACACAACTAAGGAGACATCAGCTTGTGTGGGTTGGTCCGGGCACACTCCACTCTAATTTATAACCGAGAAACACCACAGGCCGCAAGGGCTTTTCCCTAGTTACCAGGGTGGGGAACATTGAAAGGCTGCCGCCCTCTGGCAGTTACCTGCAAAAGCAGTTTTAAAGCCTGTGCTAATGGTCATTTCATATGAATAAGTACTGCAGAAGTGTAAATGAAACCTGCCCTCAAAATGTCTTCAGGGAGGTAAAGGCCAAAACGTTTCAAAATGTGACACATACTTTAAGAGAACACTTTGAAGAACTAAGGGGTAATCACAGCTTGAAAAATAAAAAGGACATGCCTTAAAGCTCAATTTCAACGGATTATGAGGCACATGCGAATTCAACCACAAAGAGGTATCAGCTCACACTTGTCAGAATAACCATCAGCAAGAAAACTACAAACAATAAATGCTGAAGGTGTTGTGGAGAAATGCATACCCTCAACTGCAAGTGGGACATAAGTTGGAAAGGGCCACAAACTCGAACAGAATGGGGGTGCCTTAAAAACGTAAACTTTGAGCTACCATATGATCCAGCAGGCCCACTCCTCCACCTATAATCTAAGAAGAGAGAATTGGAAAGACACCGACAGGCAAATCTGCATTGCACAGTATTACAATAGCCAAGATATGGAAGTAACCAAAAAGTCCACCAACAGATGGGTGGACAAAGAAGTACTCCTCCATGTACAGATGGAATATTCGCTAGTGAAAAAAATGAAACAATGCCATTTGCAGCGCCATAGATGAGTCTAGACGTAATCACGCCACGTGTAGTCAGTGAGAAAGCAAAATACATATATCCTATGATATCACTTTCAGGAGTTACTTAAAAATTGATACCAATGAAGATATTTCCACAGAGAAAGGCAATCACAGATTCATTAAAAAACTTATGGTTCACCAAATAGAAAGGGATGAGGATTGGATACATTACCATATTGGGGTTAACAGAGATATACAAACCATGTGAAATATATAATCACCAAAGACGTACGGAAGACCAGGAGAAGACTACTCAACCTTGTGTCATAACCTACATG
This sequence comes from Balaenoptera physalus, assembly GCF_965194825.1. NCBI lineage: Eukaryota > Metazoa > Chordata > Mammalia > Artiodactyla > Balaenopteridae > Balaenoptera > Balaenoptera physalus. The sequence continues at coordinate 36,854 of NW_028125182.1, forward strand.
GGAAAAGGATGCTAGGAAGAATAGATACATGTATATGTGTGAAAGAACCACATCTTGCACACCTAGAACAAACAAACCATTGTAATCAAATTTGCTGGGATAAAAAATAAAAAGTAAATTACAAATATGAACAAGAAGTAATGAGACATAAACTTAAAGGGCTTTTTTCCTGGCACGTTCCATTCTAATATACAACCTAGAATACCACTTCCATTAAGGCTCTGTTTCCCTAGTAACCAAATTTGGCAAAGGAGAAATGCTGCCACCTTGTGGCCGTTTCCTGCAAGAGCAGCTTTAAAGTCCCAGCTAATGGTCACTTAACATTCACAAGGACTCAGGGCTGTAAAAGACACTTGCCCTAAAAATTTGTGCTGAAGTAGGGAATGGACAAAAAATTCACAACAGGCAAATGTTTCAAGAAGAGATTACGAAGAGTTAAGTTTTACTCACACTCTTTTTAAAAAAAAGAAAAATGGATAAAAGCTCAACCTCAGGGAGTGTTAGACGCATGCAATCTAATCTACGAAAAGTTTCAACTTACACCAGTCGACTGACCATCAGCAAAAAGTCTACAAACAATAAATGCTGAAGGGGATTTAGAGAACTGTGTACCCTCTACCTTCTGGTGAGACATAAAAGCCAATAATGAGAAAAGAAAGGAGCTGTGTTTAAAAGTAAAAATGGAGGTACCATTGAATCCAGCAGGTGCACCAATGGACCTCTCACCTGAGAAGACAAGAATCGAGAAGACACAGGCCGCAAAAGCTGCAGTGCAGCCTTATTCACAATAGCCAAGACAGTGAAGCAATCAAAATATCCAACAAGAGGTGAATGGATAAAGAAGAAGTGGTCCATGTACACAGTGGAATATTAACCATGGAAAACAACGAACCATTGCTCTCTGAGGCACCACAAAGGAGTCTGGAGATAGTCACGAAACATGAGGTAAGTCGGAAAGCAAAAGACCTATATTCTATGATATCACTTATAGGCGTTATCTAATAACTGACACAAATGAACATATATCCACAGAGAAAGACACTCACAGACTTAGAAAATAAAACTATGCTCAACTAAAAGGAAAGGTGGGGGGAATGGATAAATTAAGATTAGTGTTACTATATGTATACAAACACATATTATATACATATCTCAAAAATACCGACCATATAGCAAGGGAGGTCTGCGGAACCCTCTGTAACATTTTACATGGGAAGAGGATCTGTACTTGAATAGACATATATAATGTACAAATGAACCAGAGTGTGTTCACCTAGGACAAACAATATTCTAACCTTTAGCCCAATTAAAACACCTTTAAAAACCAAGAAGAAATAATGAGACATAAACTTATGGGGGTTTCTCCACGCACATTCTAATGTAATTTACAACCTAGGAACACGACTTCCAGAAAGGCTCTGCTGCCCTACCACCCAGATTTGGGAATGGAGAAATGCTGCCTCCTTGAGGCCACTTCCCACAACAGCAGCTTTAAACCCATTGCTCTAGGTCACTAAATATTCACAAAACTTGAAGTTCGGGAAATGAGACCTGCTCTCTAAGAAAACTCTTGGGTGGAAAATCGCCCAAAAAATTCAAAAGAGGGCAACCTTCCAAGAAGACAGTTTCAAGAGTTATACTGTACTCCCAATTGTTTCCTTTTTTTAACAGAAAAGAAAACAGCGGAGAAAAATGATGAGTTTTACGAATTTTCAACGACTTACAAACCCAAATTACAAAAACCTATGAGCTCACAGCGGCCAGAAGGGCCATTAGCATAAATGCTGCAAACAATAAATGATGAAGCGATTGTGGAGAAATGCGTACCCTCGATTCTAAGGGGGACGTGGTAAGAGCCACTAATGAAAACACAAAGGTGGTGCTTTGAAAAGGGAAACACGGTGCTACCAGTCAGTGAATCACACCCACTGCTGGGCCTATCACCTGAGAAAATGAGAATCAAAAAGTCACAGGCTGGCAATCCTGCACTCCAACAATATTTACCATAGCCAACACTTGGAAGCAATGAAAATGTCCATCAACCGAGGAATGCACAAAGAAGAACTGGTCCACGTACACAGTGGAAAATTACTCCAATAAAAAATAAAAATTAAATTTAAAAATCCAACACAACTAAGGAGACATCAGCTTGTGTGGGTTGGTCCGGGCACACTCCACTCTAATTTATAACCGAGAAACACCACAGGCCGCAAGGGCTTTTCCCTAGTTACCAGGGTGGGGAACATAGAAAGGCTGCCGCCCTCTGGCAGTTACCTGCAAAAGCAGTTTTAAAGCCTGTGCTAATGGTCATTTCATATGAATAAGTACTGCAGAAGTGTAAATGAAACCTGCCCTCAAAATGTCTTCAGGGAGGTAAAGGCCAAAACGTTTCAAAATGTGACACATACTTTAAGAGAACACTTTGAAGAACTAAGGGGTAATCACAGCTTGAAAAATAAAAAGGACATGCCTTAAAGCTCAATTTCAACGGATTATGAGGCACATGCGAATTCAACCACAAAGAGGTATCAGCTCACACTTGTCAGAATAACCATCATCAAGAAAACTACAAACAATAAATGCTGAAGGTGTTGTGGAGAAATGCATACCCTCAACTGCAAGTGGGACATAAGTTGGAAAGGGCCACAAACTAGAACAGAATGGGGGTGCCTTAAAAACGTAAACATTGAGCTACCATATGATCCAGCAGGCCCACTCGTCCACCTATAATCTAAGAAGAGAGAATTGGAAAGACACAGGCAGGCAAATCTGCATTGCACAGTATTACAATAGCCAAGATATGGAAGTAACCAAAAAGTCCACCAACAGATGGGTGGACAAAGAAGTACTCCTCCATGTACAGATGGAATATTCGCTAGTGAAAAAAATGAAACAATGCCATTTGCAGCGCCATAGATGAGTCTAGACGTAATCACGCCACGTGTAGTCAGTGAGAAAGGAAAATACATATATCCTATGATATCACTTTCAGGAGTTACTTAAAAATTGATACCAATGAAGATATTTCCACAGAGAAAGGCAATCACAGATTCATTAAAAAACTTATGGTTCACCAAATAGAAAGGGATGAGGATTGGATACATTACCATATTGGGGTTAACAGAGATATACAAACCATGTGAAATATATAATCACCAAAGACGTACGGAAGACCAGGAGAAGACTACTCAACCTTGTGTCATAACCTACATGGGAAAAGGATGCTAGGAAGAATAGATACATGTATATGTGTGAAAGAACCACATCTTGCACACCTAGAACAAACAAACCATTGTAATCAAATTTGCTGGGATAAAAAATAAAAAGTAAATTACAAATATGAACAAGAAGTAATGAGACATAAACTTAAAGGGCTTTTTTCCTGGCACGTTCCATTCTAATATACAACCTAGAACACCACTTCCATTAAGGCTCTGTTTCCCTAGTAACCAAATTTGGCAAAGGAGAAATGCTGCCACCTTGTGGCCGTTTCCTGCAAGAGCAGCTTTAAAGTCCCAGCTAATGGTCACTTAACATTCACAAGGACTCAGGGCTGTAAAAGACACTTGCCCTAAAAATTTGTGCTGAAGTAGGGAATGGACAAAAAATTCACAACAGGCAAATGTTTCAAGAAGAGATTACGAAGAGTTAAGTTTTACTCACACTCTTTTTAAAAAAAAGAAAAATGGATAAAAGCTCAACCTCAGGGAGTGTTAGACGCATGCAATCTAATCTACGAAAAGTTTCAACTTACACCAGTCGACTGACCATCAGCAAAAAGTCTACAAACAATAAATGCTGAAGGGGATTTAGAGAACTGTGTACCCTCTACCTTCTGGTGAGACATAAAAGCCAATAATGAGAAAAGAAAGGAGCTGTGTTTAAAAGTAAAAATGGAGGTACCATTCAATCCAGCAGGTGCACCAATGGACCTCTCACCTGAGAAGACAAGAATCGAGAAGACACAGGCCGCAAAAGCTGCAGTGCAGCCTTATTCACAATAGCCAAGACAGTGAAGCAATCAAAATATCCAACAAGAGGTGAATGGATAAAGAAGAAGTGGTCCATGTACACAGTGGAATATTAACCATGGAAAACAACGAACCATTGCTCTCTGAGGCACCACAAAGGAGTCTGGAGATAGTCACGAAACATGAGGTAAGTCGGAAAGCAAAAGACCTATATTCTATGATATCACTTATAGGCGTTATCTAATAACTGACACAAATGAACATATATCCACAGAGAAAGACACTCACAGACTTAGAAAATAAAACTATGCTCAACTAAAAGGAAAGGTGGGGGGAATGGATAAATTAAGATTAGTGTTACTATATGTATACAAACACATATTATATACATATCTCAAAAATACCGACCATATAGCAAGGGAGGTCTGCGGAACCCTCTGTAACATTTTACATGGGAAGAGGATCTGTACTTGAATAGACATATATAATGTACAAATGAACCAGAGTGTGTTCACCTAGGACAAACAATATTCTAACCTTTAGCCCAATTAAAACACCTTTAAAAACCAAGAAGAAATAATGAGACATAAACTTATGGGGGTTTCTCCACGCACATTCTAATGTAATTTACAACCTAGGAACACGACTTCCAGAAAGGCTCTGCTGCCCTACCACCCAGATTTGGGAATGGAGAAATGCTGCCTCCTTGAGGCCACTTCCCACAACAGCAGCTTTAAACCCATTGCTCTAGGTCACTAAATATTCACAAAACTTGAAGTTCGGGAAATGAGACCTGCTCTCTAAAAAAACTCTTGGGTGGAAAATCGCCCAAAAAATTCAAAAGAGGGCAACCTTCCAAGAAGACAGTTTCAAGAGTTATACTGTACTCCCAATTGTTTCCTTTTTTTAACAGAAAAGAAAACAGCGGAGAAAAATGATGAGTTTTACGAATTTTCAACGACTTACAAACCCAAATTACAAAAACCTATGAGCTCACAGCGGCCAGAAGGGCCATTAGCATAAATGCTGCAAACAATAAATGTTGAAGCGATTGTGGAGAAATGCGTACCCTCGATTCTAAGGGGGACGTGGTAAGAGCCACTAATGAAAACACAAAGGAGGTGCTTTGAAAAGGGAAACACGGTGCTCCCAGTCAGTGAATCACACCCACTGCTGGGCCTATCACCTGAGAAAATGAGAATCAAAAAGTCACAGGCTGGCAATCCTGCACTCCAACAATATTTACCATAGCCAACACTTGGAAGCAATGAAAATGTCCATCAACCGAGGAATGCACAAAGAAGAACTGGTCCACGTACACAGTGGAAAATTACTCCAATAAAAAATAAAAATTAAATTTAAAAATCCAACACAACTAAGGAGACATCAGCTTGTGTGGGTTGGTCCGGGCACACTCCACTCTAATTTATAACCGAGAAACACCACAGGCCGCAAGGGCTTTTCCCTAGTTACCAGGGTGGGGAACATAGAAAGGCTGCCGCCCTCTGGCAGTTACCTGCAAAAGCAGTTTTAAAGCCTGTGCTAATGGTCATTTCATATGAATAAGTACTGCAGAAGTGTAAATGAAACCTGCCCTCAAAATGTCTTCAGGGAGGTAAAGGCCAAAACGTTTCAAAATGTGACACATACTTTAAGAGAACACTTTGAAGAACTAAGGGGTAATCACAGCTTGAAAAATAAAAAGGACATGCCTTAAAGCTCAATTTCAACGGATTATGAGGCACATGCGAATTCAACCACAAAGAGGTATCAGCTCACACTTGTCAGAATAACCATCATCAAGAAAACTACAAACAATAAATGCTGAAGGTGTTGTGGAGAAATGCATACCCTCAACTGCAAGTGGGACATAAGTTGGAAAGGGCCACAAACTAGAACAGAATGGGGGTGCCTTAAAAACGTAAACATTGAGCTACCATATGATCCAGCAGGCCCACTCGTCCACCTATAATCTAAGAAGAGAGAATTGGAAAGACACAGGCAGGCAAATCTGCATTGCACAGTATTACAATAGCCAAGATATGGAAGTAACCAAAAAGTCCACCAACAGATGGGTGGACAAAGAAGTACTCCTCCATGTACAGATGGAATATTCGCTAGTGAAAAAAATGAAACAATGCCATTTGCAGCGCCATAGATGAGTCTAGACGTAATCACGCCACGTGTAGTCAGTGAGAAAGGAAAATACATATATCCTATGATATCACTTTCAGGAGTTACTTAAAAATTGATACCAATGAAGATATTTCCACAGAGAAAGGCAATCACAGATTCATTAAAAAACTTATGGTTCACCAAATAGAAAGGGATGAGGATTGGATACATTACCATATTGGGGTTAACAGAGATATACAAACCATGTGAAATATATAATCACCAAAGACGTACGGAAGACCAGGAGAAGACTACTCAACCTTGTGTCATAACCTACATGGGAAAAGGATGCTAGGAAGAATAGATACATGTATATGTGTGAAAGAACCACATCTTGCACACCTAGAACAAACAAACCATTGTAATCAAATTTGCTGGGATAAAAAATAAAAAGTAAATTACAAATATGAACAAGAAGTTATGAGACATAAACTTAAAGGGCTTTTTTCCTGGCACGTTCCATTCTAATATACAACCTAGAACACCACTTCCATTAAGGCTCTGTTTCCCTAGTAACCAAATTTGGCAAAGGAGAAATGCTGCCACCTTGTGGCCGTTTCCTGCAAGAGCAGCTTTAAAGTCCCAGCTAATGGTCACTTAACATTCACAAGGACTCAGGGCTGTAAAAGACACTTGCCCTAAAAATTTGTGCTGAAGTAGGGAATGGACAAAAAATTCACAACAGGCAAATGTTTCAAGAAGAGATTACGAAGAGTTAAGTTTTACTCACACTCTTTTTAAAAAAAAGAAAAATGGATAAAAGCTCAACCTCAGGGAGTGTTAGACGCATGCAATCTAATCTACGAAAAGTTTCAACTTACACCAGTCGACTGACCATCAGCAAAAAGTCTACAAACAATAAATGCTGAAGGGGATTTAGAGAACTGTGTACCCTCTACCTTCTGGTGAGACATAAAAGCCAATAATGAGAAAAGAAAGGAGCTGTGTTTAAAAGTAAAAATGGAGGTACCATTCAATCCAGCAGGTGCACCAATGGACCTCTCACCTGAGAAGACAAGAATCGAGAAGACACAGGCCGCAAAAGCTGCAGTGCAGCCTTATTCACAATAGCCAAGACAGTGAAGCAATCAAAATATCCAACAAGAGGTGAATGGATAAAGAAGAAGTGGTCCATGTACACAGTGGAATATTAACCATGGAAAACAACGAACCATTGCTCTCTGAGGCACCACAAAGGAGTCTGGAGATAGTCACGAAACATGAGGTAAGTCGGAAAGCAAAAGACCTATATTCTATGATATCACTTATAGGCGTTATCTAATAACTGACACAAATGAACATATATCCACAGAGAAAGACACTCACAGACTTAGAAAATAAAACTATGCTCAACTAAAAGGAAAGGTGGGGGGAATGGATAAATTAAGATTAGTGTTACTATATGTATACAAACACATATTATATACATATCTCAAAAATACCGACCATATAGCAAGGGAGGTCTGCGGAACCCTCTGTAACATTTTACATGGGAAGAGGATCTGTACTTGAATAGACATATATAATGTACAAATGAACCAGAGTGTGTTCACCTAGGACAAACAATATTCTAACCTTTAGCCCAATTAAAACACCTTTAAAAACCAAGAAGAAATAATGAGACATAAACTTATGGGGGTTTCTCCACGCACATTCTAATGTAATTTACAACCTAGGAACACGACTTCCAGAAAGGCTCTGCTGCCCTACCACCCAGATTTGGGAATGGAGAAATGCTGCCTCCTTGAGGCCACTTCCCACAACAGCAGCTTTAAACCCATTGCTCTAGGTCACTAAATATTCACAAAACTTGAAGTTCGGGAAATGAGACCTGCTCTCTAAAAAAACTCTTGGGTGGAAAATCGCCCAAAAAATTCAAAAGAGGGCAACCTTCCAAGAAGACAGTTTCAAGAGTTATACTGTACTCCCAATTGTTTCCTTTTTTTAACAGAAAAGAAAACAGCGGAGAAAAATGATGAGTTTTACGAATTTTCAACGACTTACAAACCCAAATTACAAAAACCTATGAGCTCACAGCGGCCAGAAGGGCCATTAGCATAAATGCTGCAAACAATAAATGTTGAAGCGATTGTGGAGAAATGCGTACCCTCGATTCTAAGGGGGACGTGGTAAGAGCCACTAATGAAAACACAAAGGAGGTGCTTTGAAAAGGGAAACACGGTGCTCCCAGTCAGTGAATCACACCCACTGCTGGGCCTATCACCTGAGAAAATGAGAATCAAAAAGTCACAGGCTGGCAATCCTGCACTCCAACAATATTTACCATAGCCAACACTTGGAAGCAATGAAAATGTCCATCAACCGAGGAATGCACAAAGAAGAACTGGTCCACGTACACAGTGGAAAATTACTCCAATAAAAAATAAAAATTAAATTTAAAAATCCAACACAACTAAGGAGACATCAGCTTGTGTGGGTTGGTCCGGGCACACTCCACTCTAATTTATAACCGAGAAACACCACAGGCCGCAAGGGCTTTTCCCTAGTTACCAGGGTGGGGAACATTGAAAGGCTGCCGCCCTCTGGCAGTTACCTGCAAAAGCAGTTTTAAAGCCTGTGCTAATGGTCATTTCATATGAATAAGTACTGCAGAAGTGTAAATGAAACCTGCCCTCAAAATGTCTTCAGGGAGGTAAAGGCCAAAACGTTTCAAAATGTGACACATACTTTAAGAGAACACTTTGAAGAACTAAGGGGTAATCACAGCTTGAAAAATAAAAAGGACATGCCTTAAAGCTCAATTTCAACGGATTATGAGGCACATGCGAATTCAACCACAAAGAGGTATCAGCTCACACTTGTCAGAATAACCATCAGCAAGAAAACTACAAACAATAAATGCTGAAGGTGTTGTGGAGAAATGCATACCCTCAACTGCAAGTGGGACATAAGTTGGAAAGGGCCACAAACTCGAACAGAATGGGGGTGCCTTAAAAACGTAAACTTTGAGCTACCATATGATCCAGCAGGCCCACTCGTCCACCTATAATCTAAGAAGAGAGAATTGGAAAGACACCGACAGGCAAATCTGCATTGCACAGTATTACAATAGCCAAGATATGGAAGTAACCAAAAAGTCCACCAACAGATGGGTGGACAAAGAAGTACTCCTCCATGTACAGATGGAATATTCGCTAGTGAAAAAAATGAAACAATGCCATTTGCAGCGCCATAGATGAGTCTAGACGTAATCACGCCACGTGTAGTCAGTGAGAAAGGAAAATACATATATCCTATGATATCACTTTCAGGAGTTACTTAAAAATTGATACCAATGAAGATATTTCCACAGAGAAAGGCAATCACAGATTCATTAAAAAACTTATGGTTCACCAAATAGAAAGGGATGAGGATTGGATACATTACCATATTGGGGTTAACAGAGATATACAAACCATGTGAAATATATAATCACCAAAGACGTACGGAAGACCAGGAGAAGACTACTCAACCTTGTGTCATAACCTACATGGGAAAAGGATGCTAGGAAGAATAGATACATGTATATGTGTGAAAGAACCACATCTTGCACACCTAGAACAAACAAACCATTGTAATCAAATTTGCTGGGATAAAAAATAAAAAGTAAATTACAAATATGAACAAGAAGTAATGAGACATAAACTTAAAGGGCTTTTTTCCTGGCACGTTCCATTCTAATATACAACCTAGAACACCACTTCCATTAAGGCTCTGTTTCCCTAGTAACCAAATTTGGCAAAGAAGAAATGCTGCCACCTTGTGGCCGTTTCCTGCAAGAGCAGCTTTAAAGTCCCAGCTAATGGTCACTTAACATTCACTAGGATTCAGGGCTGTAAAAGACACTTGCCCTAAAAATTTGTGCTGAAGTAGGGAATGGACAAAAAATTCACAACAGGCAAATGTTTCAAGAAGAGATTACGAAGAGTTAAGTTTTACTCACACTCTTTTTAAAAAAAAGAAAAATGGATAAAAGCTCAACCTCAGGGAGTGTTAGACGCATGCAATCTAATCTACGAAAAGTTTCAACTTACACCAGTCGACTGACCATCAGCAAAAAGTCTACAAACAATAAATGCTGAAGGGGATTTAGAGAACTGTGTACCCTCTACCTTCTGGTGAGACATAAAAGCCAATAATGAGAAAAGAAAGGAGCTGTGTTTAAAAGTAAAAATGGAGGTACCATTCAATCCAGCAGGTGCACCAATGGACCTCTCACCTGAGAAGACAAGAATCGAGAAGACACAGGCCGCAAAAGCTGCAGTGCAGCCTTATTCACAATAGCCAAGACAGTGAAGCAATCAAAATATCCAACAAGAGGTGAATGGATAAAGAAGAAGTGGTCCATGTACACAGTGGAATATTAACCATGGAAAACAACGAACCATTGCTCTCTGAGGCACCCCAAAGAGTCTGGAGATAGTCACGAAACATGAGGTAAGTCGGAAAGCAAAAGACCTATATTCTATGATATCACTTATAGGCGTTATCTAATACCTGACACAAAGGAACATATATCCACAGAGAAAGACACTCACAGACTTAGAAAATAAAACTATGCTCAACTAAAAGGAAAGGTGGGGGGAATGGATAAATTAAGATTAGTGTTACTATATGTATAAAAACACATATTATATACATATCTCAAAAATACCGACCATATAGCAAGGGAGGTCTGCGGAACCCTCTGTAACATTTTACATGGGAAGAGGATCTGTACTTGAATAGACATATATAATGTACAAATGAACCAGAGTGTGTTCACCTAGGACAAACAATATTCTAACCTTTAGCCCAATTAAAACACCTTTAAAAACCAAGAAGAAATAATGAGACATAAACTTATGGGGGTTTCTCCACGCACATTCTAATGTAATTTACAACCTAGGAACACGACTTCCAGAAAGGCTCTGCTGCCCTACCACCCAGATTTGGGAATGGAGAAATGCTGCCTCCTTGAGGCCACTTCCCACAACAGCAGCTTTAATCCCATTGCTCTAGGTCACTAAATATTCACAAAACTTGAAGTTCGGGAAATGAGACCTGCTCTCTAAAAAAACTCTTGGGTGGAAAATCGCCCAAAAAATTCAAAAGAGGGCAACCTTCCAAGAAGACAGTTTCAAGAGTTATACTGTACTCCCAATTGTTTCCTTTTTTTAACAGAAAAGAAAACAGCGGAGAAAAATGATGAGTTTTACGAATTTTCAACGACTTACAAACCCAAATTACAAAAACCTATGAGCTCACAGCAGCCAGAAGGGCCATTAGCATAAATGCTGCAAACAGTAAATGATGAAGCGATTGTGGAGAAATGCGTACCCTCGATTCTAAGGGGGACGTGGTAACAGCCACTAATGAAAACACAAAGAAGGTGCTTTGAAAAGGGAAACACGGTGCTACCAGTCAGTGAATCACACCCACTGCTGGGCCTATCACCTGAGAAAATGAGAATCAAAAAGTCACAGGCTGGCAATCCTGCACTCCAACAATATTTACCATAGCCAACACTTGGAAGCAATGAAAATGTCCATCAACCGAGGAATGCACAAAGAAGAAGTGGTCCACGTACACAGTGGAAAATTACTCCAATAAAAAATAAAAATTAAATTTAAAAATCCAACACAACTAAGGAGACATCAGCTTGTGTGGGTTGGTCCGGGCACACTCCACTCTAATTTATAACCGAGAAACACCACAGGCCGCAAGGGCTTTTCCCTAGTTACCAGGGTGGGGAACATAGAAAGGCTGCCGCCCTCTGGCAGTTACCTGCAAAAGCAGTTTTAAAGCCTGTGTTAATGGTCATTTCATATGAATAAGTACTGCAGAAGTGTAAATGAAACCTGCCCTCAAAATGTCTTCAGGGAGGTATAGGCCAAAACGTTTCAAAATGTGACACATACTTTAAGAGAACACTTTGAAGAACTAAGGGGTAATCACAGCTTGAAAAATAAAAAGGACATGCCTTAAAGCTCAATTTCAACGGATTATGAGGCACATGCGAATTCAACCACAAAGAGGTATCAGCTCACACTTGTCAGAATAACCATCAGCAAGAAAACTACAAACAATAAATGCTGAAGGTGTTGTGGAGAAATGCATACCCTCAACTGCAAGTGGGACCTAAGTTGGAAAGGGCCACAAACTAGAACAGAATGGGGGTGCCTTAAAAAAGTAAACATTGAGCTACCATATGATCCAGCAGGCCCACTCCTCCACCTATAATCTAAGAAGAGAGAATTGGAAAGACACAGGCAGGCAAATCTGCATTGCACAGTATTACAATAGCCAAGATATGGAAGTAACCAAAAAGTCCACCAACAGATGGGTGGACAAAGAAGTACTCCGCCATGTACAGATGGAATATTCGCTAGTGAAGAAAATGAAACAATGCCATTTGCAGCGCCATAGATGAGTCTAGACGTAATCACGCCACGTGTAGTCAGTGAGAAAGCAAAATACATATATCCTATGATATCACTTTCAGGAGTTACTTAAAAATTGATACCAATGAAGATATTTCCACAGAGAAAGGCAATCACAGATTCATTAAAAAACTTATGGTTCACCAAATAGAAAGGGATGAGGATTGGATACATTACCATATTGGGGTTAACAGAGATATACAAACCATGTGAAATATATAACCACCAAAGACGTACGGAAGACCAGGAAGAGACTACTCAACATTCTGTCATAACCTACATGGGAAAAGGATGCGAGGAAGAAAAGATACACGTATATGTGTGAAATACCCACATCTTGCACACCTATAACAAAGAAACCAATGTAATCAAATCTGCCTGGGTAAAAAATAAAAAGTAAATTACAAATATGAACAAGAAGTAATGAGACATAAACTTAAAGGGCTTTTTCCTGGCACGTTCCATTCTAATATACAACCTAGAATACCACTTCCATTAAGGCTCTGTTTCCCTAGTAACCAAATTTGGCAAAGGAGAAATGCTGCCACCTTGTGGCCGTTTCCTGCAAGAGCAGCTTTAAAGTCCCAGCTAATGGTCACTTAACATTCACTAGGATTCAGGGCTGTAAAAGACACTTGCCCTAAAAATTTGTGCTGAAGTAGGGAATGGACAAAAAATTCACAACAGGCAAATGTTTCAAGAAGAGATTACGAAGAGTTAAGTTTTACTCACACTCTTTTTAAAAAAAAGAAAAATGGATAAAAGCTCAACCTCAGGGAGTGTTAGACGCATGCAATCTAATCTACGAAAAGTTTCAACTTACACCAGTCGACTGACCATCAGCAAAAAGTCTACAAACAATAAATGCTGAAGGGGATTTAGAGAACTGTGTACCCTCTACCTTCTGGTGAGACATAAAAGCCAATAATGAGAAAAGAAAGGAGCTGTGTTTAAAAGTAAAAATGGAGGTACCATTCAATCCAGCAGGTGCACCAATGGACCTCTCACCTGAGAAGACAAGAATCGAGAAGACACAGGCCGCAAAAGCTGCAGTGCAGCCTTATTCACAATAGCCAAGACAGTGAAGCAATCAAAATATCCAACAAGAGGTGAATGGATAAAGAAGAAGTGGTCCATGTACACAGTGGAATATTAACCATGGAAAACAACGAACCATTGCTCTCTGAGGCACCCCAAAGAGTCTGGAGATAGTCACGAAACATGAGGTAAGTCGGAAAGCAAAAGACCTATATTCTATGATATCACTTATAGGCGTTATCTAATACCTGACACAAAGGAACATATATCCACAGAGAAAGACACTCACAGACTTAGAAAATAAAACTATGCTCAACTAAAAGGAAAGGTGGGGGGAATGGATAAATTAAGATTAGTGTTACTATATGTATAAAAACACATATTATATACATATCTCAAAAATACCGACCATATAGCAAGGGAGGTCTGCGGAACCCTCTGTAACATTTTACATGGGAAGAGGATCTGTACTTGAATAGACATATATAATGTACAAATGAACCAGAGTGTGTTCACCTAGGACAAACAATATTCTAACCTTTAGCCCAATTAAAACACCTTTAAAAACCAAGAAGAAATAATGAGACATAAACTTATGGGGGTTTCTCCACGCACATTCTAATGTAATTTACAACCTAGGAACACGACTTCCAGAAAGGCTCTGCTGCCCTACCACCCAGATTTGGGAATGGAGAAATGCTGCCTCCTTGAGGCCACTTCCCACAACAGCAGCTTTAATCCCATTGCTCTAGGTCACTAAATATTCACAAAACTTGAAGTTCGGGAAATGAGACCTGCTCTCTAAAAAAACTCTTGGGTGGAAAATCGCCCAAAAAATTCAAAAGAGGGCAACCTTCCAAGAAGACAGTTTCAAGAGTTATACTGTACTCCCAATTGTTTCCTTTTTTTAACAGAAAAGAAAACAGCGGAGAAAAATGATGAGTTTTACGAATTTTCAACGACTTACAAACCCAAATTACAAAAACCTATGAGCTCACAGCAGCCAGAAGGGCCATTAGCATAAATGCTGCAAACAGTAAATGATGAAGCGATTGTGGAGAAATGCGTACCCTCGATTCTAAGGGGGACGTGGTAACAGCCACTAATGAAAACACAAAGAAGGTGCTTTGAAAAGGGAAACACGGTGCTACCAGTCAGTGAATCACACCCACTGCTGGGCCTATCACCTGAGAAAATGAGAATCAAAAAGTCACAGGCTGGCAATCCTGCACTCCAACAATATTTACCATAGCCAACACTTGGAAGCAATGAAAATGTCCATCAACCGAGGAATGCACAAAGAAGAAGTGGTCCACGTACACAGTGGAAAATTACTCCAATAAAAAATAAAAATTAAATTTAAAAATCCAACACAACTAAGGAGACATCAGCTTGTGTGGGTTGGTCCGGGCACACTCCACTCTAATTTATAACCGAGAAACACCACAGGCCGCAAGGGCTTTTCCCTAGTTACCAGGGTGGGGAACATAGAAAGGCTGCCGCCCTCTGGCAGTTACCTGCAAAAGCAGTTTTAAAGCCTGTGTTAATGGTCATTTCATATGAATAAGTACTGCAGAAGTGTAAATGAAACCTGCCCTCAAAATGTCTTCAGGGAGGTATAGGCCAAAACGTTTCAAAATGTGACACATACTTTAAGAGAACACTTTGAAGAACTAAGGGGTAATCACAGCTTGAAAAATAAAAAGGACATGCCTTAAAGCTCAATTTCAACGGATTATGAGGCACATGCGAATTCAACCACAAAGAGGTATCAGCTCACACTTGTCAGAATAACCATCAGCAAGAAAACTACAAACAATAAATGCTGAAGGTGTTGTGGAGAAATGCATACCCTCAACTGCAAGTGGGACCTAAGTTGGAAAGGGCCACAAACTAGAACAGAATGGGGGTGCCTTAAAAAAGTAAACATTGAGCTACCATATGATCCAGCAGGCCCACTCCTCCACCTATAATCTAAGAAGAGAGAATTGGAAAGACACAGGCAGGCAAATCTGCATTGCACAGTATTACAATAGCCAAGATATGGAAGTAACCAAAAAGTCCACCAACAGATGGGTGGACAAAGAAGTACTCCGCCATGTACAGATGGAATATTCGCTAGTGAAGAAAATGAAACAATGCCATTTGCAGCGCCATAGATGAGTCTAGACGTAATCACGCCACGTGTAGTCAGTGAGAAAGCAAAATACATATATCCTATGATATCACTTTCAGGAGTTACTTAAAAATTGATACCAATGAAGATATTTCCACAGAGAAAGGCAATCACAGATTCATTAAAAAACTTATGGTTCACCAAATAGAAAGGGATGAGGATTGGATACATTACCATATTGGGGTTAACAGAGATATACAAACCATGTGAAATATATAACCACCAAAGACGTACGGAAGACCAGGAAGAGACTACTCAACATTCTGTCATAACCTACATGGGAAAAGGATGCGAGGAAGAAAAGATACACGTATATGTGTGAAATACCCACATCTTGCACACCTATAACAAAGAAACCAATGTAATCAAATCTGCCTGGGTAAAAAATAAAAAGTAAATTACAAATATGAACAAGAAGTAATGAGACATAAACTTAAAGGGCTTTTTCCTGGCACGTTCCATTCTAATATACAACCTAGAATACCACTTCCATTAAGGCTCTGTTTCCCTAGTAACCAAATTTGGCAAAGGAGAAATGCTGCCACCTTGTGGCCGTTTCCTGCAAGAGCAGCTTTAAAGTCCCAGCTAATGGTCACTTAACATTCACTAGGATTCAGGGCTGTAAAAGACACTTGCCCTAAAAATTTGTGCTGAAGTAGGGAATGGACAAAAAATTCACAACAGGCAAATGTTTCAAGAAGAGATTACGAAGAGTTAAGTTTTACTCACACTCTTTTTAAAAAAAAGAAAAATGGATAAAAGCTCAACCTCAGGGAGTGTTAGACGCATGCAATCTAATCTACGAAAAGTTTCAACTTACACCAGTCGACTGACCATCAGCAAAAAGTCTACAAACAATAAATGCTGAAGGGGATTTAGAGAACTGTGTACCCTCTACCTTCTGGTGAGACATAAAAGCCAATAATGAGAAAAGAAAGGAGCTGTGTTTAAAAGTAAAAATGGAGGTACCATTCAATCCAGCAGGTGCACCAATGGACCTCTCACCTGAGAAGACAAGAATCGAGAAGACACAGGCCGCAAAAGCTGCAGTGCAGCCTTATTCACAATAGCCAAGACAGTGAAGCAATCAAAATATCCAACAAGAGGTGAATGGATAAAGAAGAAGTGGTCCATGTACACAGTGGAATATTAACCATGGAAAACAACGAACCATTGCTCTCTGAGGCACCCCAAAGAGTCTGGAGATAGTCACGAAACATGAGGTAAGTCGGAAAGCAAAAGACCTATATTCTATGATATCACTTATAGGCGTTATCTAATACCTGACACAAAGGAACATATATCCACAGAGAAAGACACTCACAGACTTAGAAAATAAAACTATGCTCAACTAAAAGGAAAGGTGGGGGGAATGGATAAATTAAGATTAGTGTTACTATATGTATAAAAACACATATTATATACATATCTCAAAAATACCGACCATATAGCAAGGGAGGTCTGCGGAACCCTCTGTAACATTTTACATGGGAAGAGGATCTGTACTTGAATAGACATATATAATGTACAAATGAACCAGAGTGTGTTCACCTAGGACAAACAATATTCTAACCTTTAGCCCAATTAAAACACCTTTAAAAACCAAGAAGAAATAATGAGACATAAACTTATGGGGGTTTCTCCACGCACATTCTAATGTAATTTACAACCTAGGAACACGACTTCCAGAAAGGCTCTGCTGCCCTACCACCCAGATTTGGGAATGGAGAAATGCTGCCTCCTTGAGGCCACTTCCCACAACAGCAGCTTTAATCCCATTGCTCTAGGTCACTAAATATTCACAAAACTTGAAGTTCGGGAAATGAGACCTGCTCTCTAAAAAAACTCTTGGGTGGAAAATCGCCCAAAAAATTCAAAAGAGGGCAACCTTCCAAGAAGACAGTTTCAAGAGTTATACTGTACTCCCAATTGTTTCCTTTTTTTAACAGAAAAGAAAACAGCGGAGAAAAATGATGAGTTTTACGAATTTTCAACGACTTACAAACCCAAATTACAAAAACCTATGAGCTCACAGCAGCCAGAAGGGCCATTAGCATAAATGCTGCAAACAGTAAATGATGAAGCGATTGTGGAGAAATGCGTACCCTCGATTCTAAGGGGGACGTGGTAAGAGCCACTAATGAAAACACAAAGAAGGTGCTTTGAAAAGGGAAACACGGTGCTACCAGTCAGTGAATCACACCCACTGCTGGGCCTATCACCTGAGAAAATGAGAATCAAAAAGTCACAGGCTGGCAATCCTGCACTCCAACAATATTTACCATAGCCAACACTTGGAAGCAATGAAAATGTCCATCAACCGAGGAATGCCCAAAGAAGAAGTGGTCCACGTACACAGTGGAAAATTACTCCAATAAAAAATAAAAATTAAATTTAAAAATCCAACACAACTAAGGAGACATCAGCTTGTGTGGGTTGGTCCGGGCACACTCCACTCTAATTTATAACCGAGAAACACCACAGGCCGCAAGGGCTTTTCCCTAGTTACCAGGGTGGGGAACATAGAAAGGCTGCCGCCCTCTGGCAGTTACCTGCAAAAGCAGCTTTAAAGCCTGTGCTAATGATCATTTCATATGAATAAGTACTGCAGAAGTGTAAATGAAACCTGCCCTCAAAATGTCTTCAGGGAGGTAAAGGCCAAAACGTTTCAAAATGTGACACATACTTTAAGAGAACACTTTGTAGAACTAAGGGGTAATCACAGCTTGAAAAATAAAAAGGACATGCCTTAAAGCTCAATTTCAACGGATTATGAGGCACATGCGAATTCAACCACAAAGAGGTATCAGCTCACACTTGTCAGAATAACCATCAGCAAGAAAACTACAAACAATAAATGCTGAAGGTGTTGTGGAGAAATGCATACCCTCAACTGCAAGTGGGACATAAGTTGGAAAGGGCCACAAACTCGAACAGAATGGGGGTGCCTTAAAAACGTAAACATTGAGCTACCATATGATCCAGCAGGCCCACTCCTCCACCTATAATCTAAGAAGAGAGAATTGGAAAGACACAGGCAGGCAAATCTGCATTGCACATTATTACAATAGCCAAGATATGGAAGTAACCAAAAAGTCCACCAACAGATGGGTGGACAAAGAAGTACTCCTCCATGTACAGATGGAATATTCGCTAGTGAAGAAAATGAAACAATGCCATTTGCAGCGCCATAGATGAGTCTAGACGTAATCACGCCACGTGTAGTCAGTGAGAAAGCAAAATACATATATCCTATGATATCACTTTCAGGAGTTACTTAAAAATTGATACCAATGAAGATATTTCCACAGAGAAAGGCAATCACAGATTCATTAAAAAACTTATGGTTCACCAAATAGAAAGGGATGA
This sequence comes from Balaenoptera physalus, assembly GCF_965194825.1. NCBI lineage: Eukaryota > Metazoa > Chordata > Mammalia > Artiodactyla > Balaenopteridae > Balaenoptera > Balaenoptera physalus. Next base: position 56,005 of record NW_028125182.1, read on the forward strand.
GGATTGGATACATTACCATATTGGGGTTAACAGAGATATACAAACCATGTGAAATATATAATCACCAAAGACGTACGGAAGACCAGGAAGAGACTACTCAACATTGTGTCATAACCTACATGGGAAAAGGATGCGAGGAAGAAAAGATACACGTATATGTGTGAAAGACCCACATCTTGCACACCTAGAGCAAACAAACCAATGTAATCAAATCTGCCTGGGTAAAAAATAAAAAGTAAATTACAAATATGAACAAGAAGTAATGAGACATAAACTTAAAGGGCTTTTTCCTGGCACGTTCCATTCTAATATACAACCTAGAATACCACTTCCATTAAGGCTCTGTTTCCCTAGTAACCAAACTTGGCAAAGGAGAAATGCTGCCACCTTGTGGCCGTTTCCTGCAAGAGCAGCTTTAAAGTCCCAGCTAATGGTCACTTAACATTCACAAGGACTCAGGGCTGTAAAAGACACTTGCCCTAAAAATTTGTGCTGAAGTAGGGAATGGACAAAAAATTCACAACTGGCAAATGTTTCAAGAAGAGATTATGAAGAGTTAAGTTTTACTCACACTCTTTTTAAAAAAAAGAAAAATGGATAAAAGCTCAACCTCAGGGAGTGTTAGACGCATGCAATCTAATCTACGAAAAGTTTCAACTTACACCAGTCGACTGACCATCAGCAAAAAGTCTACAAACAATAAATGCTGAAGGGGATTTAGAGAACTGTGTACCCTCTACCTTCTGGTGAGACATAAAAGCCAATAATGAGAAAAGAAAGGAGCTGTGTTTAAAAGTAAAAATGGAGGTACCATTCAATCCAGCAGGTGCACTAATGTACCTCTCACCTGAGAAGACAAGAATCGAGAAGACACAGGCCGCAAAAGCTGCAGTGCAGCCTTATTCACAATAGCCAAGACAGTGAAGCAATCAAAATATCCAACAAGAGGTGAATGGATAAAGAAGAAGTGGTCCATGTACAGAGTGGAATATTAACCATGGAAAACAACGAACCATTGCTCTCTGAGGCACCGCAAAGGAGGCTGGAGATAGTCACGAAACATGAGGTAAGTCGGAAAGCAAAAGACCTATATTCTATGATATCACTTATAGGCGTTATCTAATAACTGACACAAAGGAACATATATCCACAGAGAAAGACACTCACAGACTTAGAAAATAAAACTATGCTCAACTAAAAGGAAAGGTGGGGGGAATGGATAAATTAAGATTAGTGTTACTATATGTATACAAACACATATTATATACATATCTCAAAAATACCGACCATATAGCAAGGGAGGTCTGCGGAACACTCTGTAACATTTTACATGGGAAGAGGATCTGTACTTGAATAGACATATATAATGTCCAAATGAACCAGAGTGTGTTCACCTAGGACAAACAATATTCTAACCTTTAGCCCAATTAAAACACCTTTAAAAACCAAGAAGAAATAATGAGACATAAACTTATGGGGGTTTCTCCACGCACATTTTAATGTAATTTACAACCTAGGAACACGACTTCCAGAAAGGCTCTGCTGCCCTACCACCCAGATTTGGGAATGGAGAAATGCTGCCTCCTTGAGGCCACTTCCCACAACAGCAGCTTTAATCCCATTGCTCTAGGTCACTAAATATTCACAAAACTTGAAGTTCGGGAAATGAGACCTGCTCTCTAAAAAAACTCTTGGGTGGAAAATCGCCCAAAAAATTCAAAAGAGGGCAACCTTCCAAGAAGACAGTTTCAAGAGTTATACTGTACTCCCAATTGTTTCCTTTTTTTAACAGAAAAGAAAACAGCGGAGAAAAATGATGAGTTTTACGAATTTTCAACGACTTACAAACCCAAATTACAAAAACCTATGAGCTCACAGCAGCCAGAAGGGCCATTAGCATAAATGCTGCAAACAGTAAATGATGAAGCGATTGTGGAGAAATGCGTACCCTCGATTCTAAGGGGGACGTGGTAACAGCCACTAATGAAAACACAAAGAAGGTGCTTTGAAAAGGGAAACACGGTGCTACCAGTCAGTGAATCACACCCACTGCTGGGCCTATCACCTGAGAAAATGAGAATCAAAAAGTCACAGGCTGGCAATCCTGCACTCCAACAATATTTACCATAGCCAACACTTGGAAGCAATGAAAATGTCCATCAACCGAGGAATGCACAAAGAAGAAGTGGTCCACGTACACAGTGGAAAATTACTCCAATAAAAAATAAAAATTAAATTTAAAAATCCAACACAACTAAGGAGACATCAGCTTGTGTGGGTTGGTCCGGGCACACTCCACTCTAATTTATAACCGAGAAACACCACAGGCCGCAAGGGCTTTTCCCTAGTTACCAGGGTGGGGAACATAGAAAGGCTGCCGTCCTCTGGCAGTTACCTGCAAAAGCAGCTTTAAAGCCTGTGCTAATGATCATTTCATATGAATAAGTACTGCAGAAGTGTAAATGAAACCTGCCCTCAAAATGTCTTCAGGGAGGTAAAGGCCAAAACGTTTCAAAATGTGACACATACTTTAAGAGAACACTTTGTAGAACTAAGGGGTAGTCACAGCTTGAAAAATAAAAAGGACATGCCTTAAAGCTCAATTTCAACGGATTATGAGGCACATGCAAATTCAACCACAAAGAGGTATCAGCTCACACTTGTCAGAATAACCATCAGCAAGAAAACTACAAACAATAAATGCTGAAGGTGTTGTGGAGAAATGCATACCCTCAACTGCAAGTGGGACATAAGTTGGAAAGGGCCACAAACTCGAACAGAATGGGGGTGCCTTAAAAACGTAAACATTGAGCTACCATATGATCCAGCAGGCCCACTCCTCCACCTATAATCTAAGAAGAGAGAATTGGAAAGACACAGGCAGGCAAATCTGCATTGCACAGTATTACAATAGCCAAGATATGGAAGTAACCAAAAAGTCCACCAACAGATGGGTGGACAAAGAAGTACTCCTCCATGTACAGATGGAATATTCGCTAGTGAAGAAAATGAAACAATGCCATTTGCAGCGCCATAGATGAGTCTAGACGTAATCACGCCACGTGTAGTCAGTGAGAAAGCAAAATACATATATCCTATGATATCACTTTCAGGAGTTACTTAAAAATTGATACCAATGAAGATATTTCCACAGAGAAAGGCAATCACAGATTCATTAAAAAACTTATGGTTCACCAAATAGAAAGGGATGAGGATTGGATACATTACCATATTCGGGTTAACAGAGATATACAAACCATGTGAAATATATAACCACCAAAGACGTACGGAAGACCAGGAAGAGACTACTCAACATTGTGTCATAACCTACATGGGAAAAGGATGCGAGGAAGAAAAGATACACGTATATGTGTGAAAGACCCACATCTTGCACACCTATAGCAAACAAACCAATGTAATCAAATCTGCCTGGGTAAAAAATAAAAAGTAAATTACAAATATGAACAAGAAGTAATGAGACATAAACTTAAAGGGCTTTTTCCTGGCACGTTCCATTCTAATATACAACCTAGAATACCACTTCCATTAAGGCTCTGTTTCCCTAGTAACCAAATTTGGCAAAGGAGAAATGCTGCCATCTTGTGGCCGTTTCCTGCAAGAGCAGCTTTAAAGTCCCAGCTAATGGTCACTTAACATTCACAAGGACTCAGGGCTGTAAAAGACACTTGCCCTAAAAATTTGTGCTGAAGTAGGGAATGGACAAAAAATTCACAACAGGCAAATGTTTCAAGAAGAGATTATGAAGAGTTAAGTTTTACTCACACTCTTTTTAAAAAAAAGAAAAATGGATAAAAGCTCAACCTCAGGGAGTGTTAGACGCATGCAATCTAATCTACGAAAAGTTTCAACTTACACCAGTCGACTGACCATCAGCAAAAAGTCTACAAACAATAAATGCTGAAGGGGATTTAGAGAACTGTGTACCCTCTACCTTCTGGTGAGACATAAAAGCCAATAATGAGAAAAGAAAGGAGCTGTGTTTAAAAGTAAAAATGGAGGTACCATTCAATCCAGCAGGTGCACCAATGGACCTCTCACCTGAGAAGACAAGAATCGAGAAGACACAGGCCGCAAAAGCTGCAGTGCAGCCTTATTCACAATAGCCAAGACAGTGAAGCAATCAAAATATCCAACAAGAGGTGAATGGATAAAGAAGAAGTGGTCCATGTACAGAGTGGAATATTAACCATGGAAAACAACGAACCATTGCTCTCTGAGGCACCGCAAAGGAGGCTGGAGATAGTCACGAAACATGAGGTAAGTCGGAAAGCAAAAGACCTATATTCTATGATATCACTTATAGGCGTTATCTAATAACTGACACAAAGGAACATATATCCACAGAGAAAGACACTCACAGACTTAGAAAATAAAACTATGCTCAACTAAAAGGAAAGGTGGGGGGAATGGATAAATTAAGATTAGTGTTACTATATGTATACAAACACATATTATATACATATCTCAAAAATACCGACCATATAGCAAGGGAGGTCTGCGGAACCCTCTGTAACATTTTACATGGGAAGAGGATCTGTACTTGAATAGACATATATAATGTCCAAATGAACCAGAGTGTGTTCACCTAGGACAAACAATATTCTAACCTTTAGCCCAATTAAAACACCTTTAAAAACCAAGAAGAAATAATGAGACATAAACTTATGGGGGTTTCTCCACGCACATTCTAATGTAATTTACAACCTAGGAACACGACTTCCAGAAAGGCTCTGCTGCCCTACCACCCAGATTTGGGAATGGAGAAATGCTGCCTCCTTGAGGCCACTTCCCACAACAGCAGCTTTAATCCCATTGCTCTAGGTCACTAAATATTCACAAAACTTGAAGTTCGGGAAATGAGACCTGCTCTCTAAAAAAACTCTTGGGTGGAAAATCGCCCAAAAAATTCAAAAGAGGGCAACCTTCCAAGAAGACAGTTTCAAGAGTTATACTGTACTCCCAATTGTTTCCTTTTTTTAACAGAAAAGAAAACAGCGGAGAAAAATGATGAGTTTTACGAATTTTCAACGACTTACAAACCCAAATTACAAAAACCTATGAGCTCACAGCAGCCAGAAGGGCCATTAGCATAAATGCTGCAAACAATAAATGATGAAGCGATTGTGGAGAAATGCGTACCCTCGATTCTAAGGGGGACGTGGTAAGAGCCACTAATGAAAACACAAAGAAGGTGCTTTGAAAAGGGAAACACGGTGCTACCAGTCAGTGAATCACACCCACTGCAGGGCCTATCACCTGAGAAAATGAGAATCAAAAAGTCACAGGCTGGCAATCCTGCACTCCAACAATATTTACCATAGCCAACACTTGGAAGCAATGAAAATGTCCATCAACCGAGGAATGCACAAAGAAGAAGTGGTCCACGTACACAGTGGAAAATTACTCCAATAAAAAATAAAAATTAAATTTAAAAATCCAACACAACTAAGGAGACATCAGCTTGTGTGGGTTGGTCCGGGCACACTCCACTCTAATTTATAACCGAGAAACACCACAGGCCGCAAGGGCTTTTCCCTAGTTACCAGGGTGGGGAACATAGAAAGGCTGCCGTCCTCTGGCAGTTACCTGCAAAAGCAGCTTTAAAGCCTGTGCTAATGATCATTTCATATGAATAAGTACTGCAGAAGTGTAAATGAAACCTGCCCTCAAAATGTCTTCAGGGAGGTAAAGGCCAAAACGTTTCAAAATGTGACACATACTTTAAGAGAACACTTTGTAGAACTAAGGGGTAGTCACAGCTTGAAAAATAAAAAGGACATGCCTTAAAGCTCAATTTCAACGGATTATGAGGCACATGCAAATTCAACCACAAAGAGGTATCAGCTCACACTTGTCAGAATAACCATCAGCAAGAAAACTACAAACAATAAATGCTGAAGGTGTTGTGGAGAAATGCATACCCTCAACTGCAAGTGGGACATAAGTTGGAAAGGGCCACAAACTCGAACAGAATGGGGGTGCCTTAAAAACGTAAACATTGAGCTACCATATGATCCAGCAGGCCCACTCCTCCACCTATAATCTAAGAAGAGAGAATTGGAAAGACACAGGCAGGCAAATCTGCATTGCACAGTATTACAATAGCCAAGATATGGAAGTAACCAAAAAGTCCACCAACAGATGGGTGGACAAAGAAGTACTCCTCCATGTACAGATGGAATATTCGCTAGTGAAGAATATGAAACAATGCCATTTGCAGCGCCATAGATGAGTCTAGACGTAATCACGCCACGTGTAGTCAGTGAGAAAGCAAAATACATATATCCTATGATATCACTTTCAGGAGTTACTTAAAAATTGATACCAATGAAGATATTTCCACAGAGAAAGGCAATCACAGATTCATTAAAAAACTTATGGTTCACCAAATAGAAAGGGATGAGGATTGGATACATTACCATATTGGGGTTAACAGAGATATACAAACCATGTGAAATATATAACCACCAAAGACGTACGGAAGACCAGGAAGAGACTACTCAACATTGTGTCATAACCTACATGGGAAAAGGATGCGAGGAAGAAAAGATACACGTATATGTGTGAAAGACCCACATCTTGCACACCTATAGCAAACAAACCAATGTAATCAAATCTGCCTGGGTAAAAAATAAAAAGTAAATTACAAATATGAACAAGAAGTAATGAGACACAAACTTAAAGGGCTTTTTCCTGGCACGTTCCATTCTAATATACAACCTGGAATACCACTTCCATTAAGGCTCTGTTTCCCTAGTAACCAAATTTGGCAAAGGAGAAATGCTGCCACCTTGTGGCCGTTTCCTGCAAGAGCAGCTTTAAAGTCCCAGCTAATGGTCACTTAACATTCACAAGGACTCAGGGCTGTAAAAGACACTTGCCCTAAAAATTTGTGCTGAAGTAGGGAATGGACAAAAAATTCACAACAGGCAAATGTTTCAAGAAGAGATTATGAAGAGTTAAGTTTTACTCACACTCTTTTTAAAAAAAAGAAAAATGGATAAAAGCTCAACCTCAGGGAGTGTTAGACGCATGCAATCTAATCTACGAAAAGTTTCAACTTACACCAGTCGACTGACCATCAGCAAAAAGTCTACAAACAATAAATGCTGAAGGGGATTTAGAGAACTGTGTACCCTCTACCTTCTGGTGAGACATAAAAGCCAATAATGAGAAAAGAAAGGAGCTGTGTTTAAAAGTAAAAATGGAGGTACCATTCAATCCAGCAGGTGCACCAATGGACCTCTCACCTGAGAAGACAAGAATCGAGAAGACACAGGCCGCAAAAGCTGCAGTGCAGCCTTATTCACAATAGCCAAGACAGTGAAGCAATCAAAATATCCAACAAGAGGTGAATGGATAAAGAAGAAGTGGTCCATGTACAGAGTGGAATATTAACCATGGAAAACAACGAACCATTGCTCTCTGAGGCACCGCAAAGGAGGCTGGAGATAGTCACGAAACATGAGGTAAGTCGGAAAGCAAAAGACCTATATTCTATGATATCACTTATAGGCGTTATCTAATAACTGACACAAAGGAACATATATCCACAGAGAAAGACACTCACAGACTTAGAAAATAAAACTATGCTCAACTAAAAGGAAAGGTGGGGGGAATGGATAAATTAAGATTAGTGTTACTATATGTATACAAACACATATTATATACATATCTCAAAAATACCGACCATATAGCAAGGGAGGTCTGCGGAACACTCTGTAACATTTTACATGGGAAGAGGATCTGTACTTGAATAGACATATATAATGTCCAAATGAACCAGAGTGTGTTCACCTAGGACAAACAATATTCTAACCTTTAGCCCAATTAAAACACCTTTAAAAACCAAGAAGAAATAATGAGACATAAACTTATGGGGGTTTCTCCATGCACATTTTAATGTAATTTACAACCTAGGAACACGACTTCCAGAAAGGCTCTGCTGCCCTACCACCCAGATTTGGGAATGGAGAAATGCTGCCTCCTTGAGGCCACTTCCCACAACAGCAGCTTTAATCCCATTGCTCTAGGTCACTAAATATTCACAAAACTTGAAGTTCGGGAAATGAGACCTGCTCTCTAAAAAAACTCTTGGGTGGAAAATCGCCCAAAAAATTCAAAAGAGGGCAACCTTCCAAGAAGACAGTTTCAAGAGTTATACTGTACTCCCAATTGTTTCCTTTTTTTAACAGAAAAGAAAACAGCGGAGAAAAATGATGAGTTTTACGAATTTTCAACGACTTACAAACCCAAATTACAAAAACCTATGAGCTCACAGCAGCCAGAAGGGCCATTAGCATAAATGCTGCAAACAGTAAATGATGAAGCGATTGTGGAGAAATGCGTACCCTCGATTCTAAGGGGGACGTGGTAACAGCCACTAATGAAAACACAAAGAAGGTGCTTTGAAAAGGGAAACACGGTGCTACCAGTCAGTGAATCACACCCACTGCTGGGCCTATCACCTGAGAAAATGAGAATCAAAAAGTCACAGGCTGGCAATCCTGCACTCCAACAATATTTACCATAGCCAACACTTGGAAGCAATGAAAATGTCCATCAACCGAGGAATGCACAAAGAAGAAGTGGTCCACGTACACAGTGGAAAATTACTCCAATAAAAAATAAAAATTAAATTTAAAAATCCAACACAACTAAGGAGACATCAGCTTGTGTGGGTTGGTCCGGGCACACTCCACTCTAATTTATAACCGAGAAACACCACAGGCCGCAAGGGCTTTTCCCTAGTTACCAGGGTGGGGAACATAGACAGGCTGCCGTCCTCTGGCAGTTACCTGCAAAAGCAGCTTTAAAGCCTGTGCTAATGATCATTTCATATGAATAAGTACTGCAGAAGTGTAAATGAAACCTGCCCTCAAAATGTCTTCAGGGAGGTAAAGGCCAAAACGTTTCAAAATGTGACACATACTTTAAGAGAACACTTTGTAGAACTAAGGGGTAGTCACAGCTTGAAAAATAAAAAGGACATGCCTTAAAGCTCAATTTCAACGGATTATGAGGCACATGCAAATTCAACCACAAAGAGGTATCAGCTCACACTTGTCAGAATAACCATCAGCAAGAAAACTACAAACAATAAATGCTGAAGGTGTTGTGGAGAAATGCATACCCTCAACTGCAAGTGGGACATAAGTTGGAAAGGGCCACAAACTCGAACAGAATGGGGGTGCCTTAAAAACGTAAACATTGAGCTACCATATGATCCAGCAGGCCCACTCCTCCACCTATAATCTAAGAAGAGAGAATTGGAAAGACACAGGCAGGCAAATCTGCATTGCACAGTATTACAATAGCCAAGATATGGAAGTAACCAAAAAGTCCACCAACAGATGGGTGGACAAAGAAGTACTCCTCCATGTACAGATGGAATATTCGCTAGTGAAGAATATGAAACAATGCCATTTGCAGCGCCATAGATGAGTCTAGACGTAATCACGCCACGTGTAGTCAGTGAGAAAGCAAAATACATATATCCTATGATATCACTTTCAGGAGTTACTTAAAAATTGATACCAATGAAGATATTTCCACAGAGAAAGGCAATCACAGATTCATTAAAAAACTTATGGTTCACCAAATAGAAAGGGATGAGGATTGGATACATTACCATATTGGGGTTAACAGAGATATACAAACCATGTGAAATATATAACCACCAAAGACGTACGGAAGACCAGGAAGAGACTACTCAACATTGTGTCATAACCTACATGGGAAAAGGATGCGAGGAAGAAAAGATACACGTATATGTGTGAAAGACCCACATCTTGCACACCTATAGCAAACAAACCAATGTAATCAAATCTGCCTGGGTAAAAAATAAAAAGTAAATTACAAATATGAACAAGAAGTAATGAGACATAAACTTAAAGGGCTTTTTCCTGGCACGTTCCATTCTAATATACAACCTAGAATACCACTTCCATTAAGGCTCTGTTTCCCTAGTAACCAAATTTGGCAAAGGAGAAATGCTGCCACCTTGTGGCCGTTTCCTGCAAGAGCAGCTTTAAAGTCCCAGCTAATGGTCACTTAACATTCACAAGGACTCAGGGCTGTAAAAGACACTTGCCCTAAAAATTTGTGCTGAAGTAGGGAATGGACAAAAAATTCACAACAGGCAAATGTTTCAAGAAGAGATTATGAAGAGTTAAGTTTTACTCACACTCTTTTTAAAAAAAAGAAAAATGGATAAAAGCTCAACCTCAGGGAGTGTTAGACGCATGCAATCTAATCTACGAAAAGTTTCAACTTACACCAGTCGACTGACCATCAGCAAAAAGTCTACAAACAATAAATGCTGAAGGGGATTTAGAGAACTGTGTACCCTCTACCTTCTGGTGAGACATAAAAGCCAATAATGAGAAAAGAAAGGAGCTGTGTTTAAAAGTAAAAATGGAGGTACCATTCAATCCAGCAGGTGCACCAATGGACCTCTCACCTGAGAAGACAAGAATCGAGAAGACACAGGCCGCAAAAGCTGCAGTGCAGCCTTATTCACAATAGCCAAGACAGTGAAGCAATCAAAATATCCAACAAGAGGTGAATGGATAAAGAAGAAGTGGTCCATGTACAGAGTGGAATATTAACCATGGAAAACAACGAACCATTGCTCTCTGAGGCACCGCAAAGGAGGCTGGAGATAGTCACGAAACATGAGGTAAGTCGGAAAGCAAAAGACCTATATTCTATGATATCACTTATAGGCGTTATCTAATAACTGACACAAAGGAACATATATCCACAGAGAAAGACACTCACAGACTTAGAAAATAAAACTATGCTCAACTAAAAGGAAAGGTGGGGGGAATGGATAAATTAAGATTAGTGTTACTATATGTATACAAACACATATTATATACATATCTCAAAAATACCGACCATATAGCAAGGGAGGTCTGCGGAACCCTCTGTAACATTTTACATGGGAAGAGGATCTGTACTTGAATAGACATATATAATGTCCAAATGAACCAGAGTGTGTTCACCTAGGACAAACAATATTCTAACCTTTAGCCCAATTAAAACACCTTTAAAAACCAAGAAGAAATAATGAGACATAAACTTATGGGGGTTTCTCCACGCACATTCTAATGTAATTTACAACCTAGGAACACGACTTCCAGAAAGGCTCTGCTGCCCTACCACCCAGATTTGGGAATGGAGAAATGCTGCCTCCTTGAGGCCACTTCCCACAACAGCAGCTTTAATCCCATTGCTCTAGGTCACTAAATATTCACAAAACTTGAAGTTCGGGAAATGAGACCTGCTCTCTAAAAAAACTCTTGGGTGGAAAATCGCCCAAAAAATTCAAAAGAGGGCAACCTTCCAAGAAGACAGTTTCAAGAGTTATACTGTACTCCCAATTGTTTCCTTTTTTTAACAGAAAAGAAAACAGCGGAGAAAAATGATGAGTTTTACGAATTTTCAACGACTTACAAACCCAAATTACAAAAACCTATGAGCTCACAGCAGCCAGAAGGGCCATTAGCATAAATGCTGCAAACAATAAATGATGAAGCGATTGTGGAGAAATGCGTACCCTCGATTCTAAGGGGGACGTGGTAAGAGCCACTAATGAAAACACAAAGAAGGTGCTTTGAAAAGGGAAACACGGTGCTACCAGTCAGTGAATCACACCCACTGCAGGGCCTATCACCTGAGAAAATGAGAATCAAAAAGTCACAGGCTGGCAATCCTGCACTCCAACAATATTTACCATAGCCAACACTTGGAAGCAATGAAAATGTCCATCAACCGAGGAATGCACAAAGAAGAAGTGGTCCACGTACACAGTGGAAAATTACTCCAATAAAAAATAAAAATTAAATTTAAAAATCCAACACAACTAAGGAGACATCAGCTTGTGTGGGTTGGTCCGGGCACACTCCACTCTAATTTATAACCGAGAAACACCACAGGCCGCAAGGGCTTTTCCCTAGTTACCAGGGTGGGGAACATAGAAAGGCTGCCGTCCTCTGGCAGTTACCTGCAAAAGCAGCTTTAAAGCCTGTGCTAATGATCATTTCATATGAATAAGTACTGCAGAAGTGTAAATGAAACCTGCCCTCAAAATGTCTTCAGGGAGGTAAAGGCCAAAACGTTTCAAAATGTGACACATACTTTAAGAGAACACTTTGTAGAACTAAGGGGTAGTCACAGCTTGAAAAATAAAAAGGACATGCCTTAAAGCTCAATTTCAACGGATTATGAGGCACATGCAAATTCAACCACAAAGAGGTATCAGCTCACACTTGTCAGAATAACCATCAGCAAGAAAACTACAAACAATAAATGCTGAAGGTGTTGTGGAGAAATGCATACCCTCAACTGCAAGTGGGACATAAGTTGGAAAGGGCCACAAACTCGAACAGAATGGGGGTGCCTTAAAAACGTAAACATTGAGCTACCATATGATCCAGCAGGCCCACTCCTCCACCTATAATCTAAGAAGAGAGAATTGGAAAGACACAGGCAGGCAAATCTGCATTGCACAGTATTACAATAGCCAAGATATGGAAGTAACCAAAAAGTCCACCAACAGATGGGTGGACAAAGAAGTACTCCTCCATGTACAGATGGAATATTCGCTAGTGAAGAATATGAAACAATGCCATTTGCAGCGCCATAGATGAGTCTAGACGTAATCACGCCACGTGTAGTCAGTGAGAAAGCAAAATACATATATCCTATGATATCACTTTCAGGAGTTACTTAAAAATTGATACCAATGAAGATATTTCCACAGAGAAAGGCAATCACAGATTCATTAAAAAACTTATGGTTCACCAAATAGAAAGGGATGAGGATTGGATACATTACCATATTGGGGTTAACAGAGATATACAAACCATGTGAAATATATAACCACCAAAGACGTACGGAAGACCAGGAAGAGACTACTCAACATTGTGTCATAACCTACATGGGAAAAGGATGCGAGGAAGAAAAGATACACGTATATGTGTGAAAGACCCACATCTTGCACACCTATAGCAAACAAACCAATGTAATCAAATCTGCCTGGGTAAAAAATAAAAAGTAAATTACAAATATGAACAAGAAGTAATGAGACACAAACTTAAAGGGCTTTTTCCTGGCACGTTCCATTCTAATATACAACCTGGAATACCACTTCCATTAAGGCTCTGTTTCCCTAGTAACCAAATTTGGCAAAGGAGAAATGCTGCCACCTTGTGGCCGTTTCCTGCAAGAGCAGCTTTAAAGTCCCAGCTAATGGTCACTTAACATTCACAAGGACTCAGGGCTGTAAAAGACACTTGCCCTAAAAATTTGTGCTGAAGTAGGGAATGGACAAAAAATTCACAACAGGCAAATGTTTCAAGAAGAGATTATGAAGAGTTAAGTTTTACTCACACTCTTTTTAAAAAAAAGAAAAATGGATAAAAGCTCAACCTCAGGGAGTGTTAGACGCATGCAATCTAATCTACGAAAAGTTTCAACTTACACCAGTCGACTGACCATCAGCAAAAAGTCTACAAACAATAAATGCTGAAGGGGATTTAGAGAACTGTGTACCCTCTACCTTCTGGTGAGACATAAAAGCCAATAATGAGAAAAGAAAGGAGCTGTGTTTAAAAGTAAAAATGGAGGTACCATTCAATCCAGCAGGTGCACCAATGGACCTCTCACCTGAGAAGACAAGAATCGAGAAGACACAGGCCGCAAAAGCTGCAGTGCAGCCTTATTCACAATAGCCAAGACAGTGAAGCAATCAAAATATCCAACAAGAGGTGAATGGATAAAGAAGAAGTGGTCCATGTACAGAGTGGAATATTAACCATGGAAAACAACGAACCATTGCTCTCTGAGGCACCGCAAAGGAGGCTGGAGATAGTCACGAAACATGAGGTAAGTCGGAAAGCAAAAGACCTATATTCTATGATATCACTTATAGGCGTTATCTAATAACTGACACAAAGGAACATATATCCACAGAGAAAGACACTCACAGACTTAGAAAATAAAACTATGCTCAACTAAAAGGAAAGGTGGGGGGAATGGATAAATTAAGATTAGTGTTACTATATGTATACAAACACATATTATATACATATCTCAAAAATACCGACCATATAGCAAGGGAGGTCTGCGGAACACTCTGTAACATTTTACATGGGAAGAGGATCTGTACTTGAATAGACATATATAATGTCCAAATGAACCAGAGTGTGTTCACCTAGGACAAACAATATTCTAACCTTTAGCCCAATTAAAACACCTTTAAAAACCAAGAAGAAATAATGAGACATAAACTTATGGGGGTTTCTCCACGCACATTTTAATGTAATTTACAACCTAGGAACACGACTTCCAGAAAGGCTCTGCTGCCCTACCACCCAGATTTGGGAATGGAGAAATGCTGCCTCCTTGAGGCCACTTCCCACAACAGCAGCTTTAATCCCATTGCTCTAGGTCACTAAATATTCACAAAACTTGAAGTTCGGGAAATGAGACCTGCTCTCTAAAAAAACTCTTGGGTGGAAAATCGCCCAAAAAATTCAAAAGAGGGCAACCTTCCAAGAAGACAGTTTCAAGAGTTATACTGTACTCCCAATTGTTTCCTTTTTTTAACAGAAAAGAAAACAGCGGAGAAAAATGATGAGTTTTACGAATTTTCAACGACTTACAAACCCAAATTACAAAAACCTATGAGCTCACAGCAGCCAGAAGGGCCATTAGCATAAATGCTGCAAACAGTAAATGATGAAGCGATTGTGGAGAAATGCGTACCCTCGATTCTAAGGGGGACGTGGTAACAGCCACTAATGAAAACACAAAGAAGGTGCTTTGAAAAGGGAAACACGGTGCTACCAGTCAGTGAATCACACCCACTGCTGGGCCTATCACCTGAGAAAATGAGAATCAAAAAGTCACAGGCTGGCAATCCTGCACTCCAACAATATTTACCATAGCCAACACTTGGAAGCAATGAAAATGTCCATCAACCGAGGAATGCACAAAGAAGAAGTGGTCCACGTACACAGTGGAAAATTACTCCAATAAAAAATAAAAATTAAATTTAAAAATCCAACACAACTAAGGAGACATCAGCTTGTGTGGGTTGGTCCAGGCACACTCCACTCTAATTTATAACCGAGAAACACCACAGGCCGCAAGGGCTTTTCCCTAGTTACCAGGGTGGGGAACATAGAAAGGCTGCCGTCCTCTGGCAGTTACCTGCAAAAGCAGCTTTAAAGCCTGTGCTAATGATCATTTCATATGAATAAGTACTGCAGAAGTGTAAATGAAACCTGCCCTCAAAATGTCTTCAGGGAGGTAAAGGCCAAAACGTTTCAAAATGTGACACATACTTTAAGAGAACACTTTGTAGAACTAAGGGGTAGTCACAGCTTGAAAAATAAAAAGGACATGCCTTAAAGCTCAATTTCAACGGATTATGAGGCACATGCAAATTCAACCACAAAGAGGTATCAGCTCACACTTGTCAGAATAACCATCAGCAAGAAAACTACAAACAATAAATGCTGAAGGTGTTGTGGAGAAATGCATACCCTCAACTGCAAGTGGGACATAAGTTGGAAAGGGCCACAAACTCGAACAGAATGGGGGTGCCTTAAAAACGTAAACATTGAGCTACCATATGATCCAGCAGGCCCACTCCTCCACCTATAATCTAAGAAGAGAGAATTGGAAAGACACAGGCAGGGAAATCTGCATTGCACAGTATTACAATAGCCAAGATATGGAAGTAACCAAAAAGTCCACCAACAGATGGGTGGACAAAGAAGTACTCCTCCATGTACAGATGGAATATTCGCTAGTGAAGAATATGAAACAATGCCATTTGCAGCGCCATAGATGAGTCTAGACGTAATCACGCCACGTGTAGTCAGTGAGAAAGCAAAATACATATATCCTATGATATCACTTTCAGGAGTTACTTAAAAATTGATACCAATGAAGATATTTCCACAGAGAAAGGCAATCACAGATTCATTAAAAAACTTATGGTTCACCAAATAGAAAGGGATGAGGATTGGATACATTACCATATTGGGGTTAACAGAGATATACAAACCATGTGAAATATATAACCACCAAAGACGTACGGAAGACCAGGAAGAGACTACTCAACATTGTGTCATAACCTACATGGGAAAAGGATGCGAGGAAGAAAAGATACACGTATATGTGTGAAAGACCCACATCTTGCACACCTATAGCAAACAAACCAATGTAATCAAATCTGCCTGGGTAAAAAATAAAAAGTAAATTACAAATATGAACAAGAAGTAATGAGACATAAACTTAAAGGGCTTTTTCCTGGCACGTTCCATTCTAATATACAACCTAGAATACCACTTCCATTAAGGCTCTGTTTCCCTAGTAACCAAATTTGGCAAAGGAGAAATGCTGCCACCTTGTGGCCGTTTCCTGCAAGAGCAGCTTTAAAGTCCCAGCTAATGGTCACTTAACATTCACAAGGACTCAGGGCTGTAAAAGACACTTGCCCTAAAAATTTGTGCTGAAGTAGGGAATGGACAAAAAATTCACAACAGGCAAATGTTTCAAGAAGAGATTATGAAGAGTTAAGTTTTACTCACACTCTTTTTTAAAAAAAGAAAAATGGATAAAAGCTCAACCTCAGGGAGTGTTAGACGCATGCAATCTAATCTACGAAAAGTTTCAACTTACACCAGTCGACTGACCATCAGCAAAAAGTCTACAAACAATAAATGCTGAAGGGGATTTAGAGAACTGTGTACCCTCTACCTTCTGGTGAGACATAAAAGCCAATAATGAGAAAAGAAAGGAGCTGTGTTTAAAAGTAAAAATGGAGGTACCATTCAATCCAGCAGGTGCACCAATGGACCTCTCACCTGAGAAGACAAGAATCGAGAAGACACAGGCCGCAAAAGCTGCAGTGCAGCCTTATTCACAATAGCCAAGACAGTGAAGCAATCAAAATATCCAACAAGAGGTGAATGGATAAAGAAGAAGTGGTCCATGTACACAGTGGAATATTAACCATGGAAAACAACGAACCATTGCTCTCTGAGGCACCGCAAAGGAGGCTGGAGATAGTCACGAAACATGAGGTAAGTCGGAAAGCAAAAGACCTATATTCTATGATATCACTTATAGGCGTTATCTAATAACTGACACAAAGGAACATATATCCACAGAGAAAGACACTCACAGACTTAGAAAATAAAACTATGCTCAACTAAAAGGAAAGGTGGGGGGAATGGATAAATTAAGATTAGTGTTACTATATGTATACAAACACATATTATATACATATCTCAAAAATACCGACCATATAGCAAGGGAGGTCTGCGGAACCCTCTGTAACATTTTACATGGGAAGAGGATCTGTACTTGAATAGACATATATAATGTCCAAATGAACCAGAGTGTGTTCACCTAGGACAAACAATATTCTAACCTTTAGCCCAATTAAAACACCTTTAAAAACCAAGAAGAAATAATGAGACATAAACTTATGGGGGTTTCTCCACGCACATTCTAATGTAATTTACAACCTAGGAACACGACTTCCAGAAAGGCTCTGCTGCCCTACCACCCAGATTTGGGAATGGAGAAATGCTGCCTCCTTGAGGCCACTTCCCACAACAGCAGCTTTAATCCCATTGCTCTAGGTCACTAAATATTCACAAAACTTGAAGTTCGGGAAATGAGACCTGCTCTCTAAAAAAACTCTTGGGTGGAAAATCGCCCAAAAAATTCAAAAGAGGGCAACCTTCCAAGAAGACAGTTTCAAGAGTTATACTGTACTCCCAATTGTTTCCTTTTTTTAACAGAAAAGAAAACAGCGCAGAAAAATGATGAGTTTTACGAATTTTCAACGACTTACAAACCCAAATTACAAAAACCTATGAGCTCACAGCAGCCAGAAGGGCCATTAGCATAAATGCTGCAAACAATAAATGATGAAGCGATTGTGGAGAAATGCGTACCCTCGATTCTAAGGGGGACGTGGTAAGAGCCACTAATGAAAACACAAAGAAGGTGCTTTGAAAAGGGAAACACGGTGCTACCAGTCAGTGAATCACACCCACTGCAGGGCCTATCACCTGAGAAAATGAGAATCAAAAAGTCACAGGCTGGCAATCCTGCACTCCAACAATATTTACCATAGCCAACACTTGGAAGCAATGAAAATGTCCATCAACCGAGGAATGCACAAAGAAGAAGTGGTCCACGTACACAGTGGAAAATTACTCCAATAAAAAATAAAAATTAAATTTAAAAATCCAACACAACTAAGGAGACATCAGCTTGTGTGGGTTTCTCCGGGCACACTCCACTCTAATTTATAACTGAGAAACACCACAGGCCGCAAGGGCTTTTCCCTAGTTACCAGGGTGGGGAACATAGAAAGGCTGCCGCCCTCTGGCAGTTACCTGCAAAAGCAGTTTTAAAGCCTGTGCTAATGGTCATTTCATATGAATAAGTACTGCAGAAGTGTAAATGAAACCTGCCCTCAAAATGTCTTCAGGGAGGTAAAGGCTAAAACGTTTCAAAATGTGACACATACTTTAAGAGAACACTTTGAAGAACTAAGGGGTAATCACAGCTTGAAAAATAAAAAGGACATGCCTTAAAGCTCAATTTCAACGGATTATGAGGCACATGCGAATTCAACCACAAAGAGGTATCAGCTCACACTTGTCAGAATAACCATCAGCAAGAAAACTACAAACAATAAATGCTGAAGGTGTTGTGGAGAAATGCATACCCTCAACTGCAAGTGGGACATAAGTTGGAAAGGGCCACAAACTCGAACAGAATGGGGGTGCCTTAAAAACGTAAACATTGAGCTACCATATGATCCAGCAGGCCCACTCCTCCACCTATAATCTAAGAAGAGAGAATTGGAAAGACACAGGCAGGCAAATCTGCATTGCACAGTATTACAATAGCCAAGATATGGAAGTAACCAAAAAGTCCACCAACAGATGGGTGGACAAAGAAGTACTCCTCCATGTACAGATGCAATATTCGCTAGTGAAGAAAATGAAACAATGCCATTTGCAGCACCATAGATGAGTCTAGACGTAATCACGCCACGTGTAGTCAGTGAGAAAGCAAAATACATATATCCTATGATATCACTTTCAGGAGTTACTTAAAAATTGATACCAATGAAGATATTTCCACAGAGAAAGGCAATCACAGATTCATTAAAAAACTTATGGTTCGCCAAATAGAAAGGGATGAGGATTGGATACATTACCATATTGGGGTTAACAGAGATATACAAACCATGTGAAATATATAACCACCAAAGACGTACGGAAGACCAGGAAGAGACTACTCAACATTGTGTCATAACCTACATGGGAAAAGGATGCGAGGAAGAAAAGATACACGTATATGTGTGAAAGACCCACATCTTGCACACCTATAGCAAACAAACCAATGTAATCAAATCTGCCTGGGTAAAAAATAAAAAGTAAATTACAAATATGAACAAGAAGTAATGAGACATAAACTTAAAGGGCTTTTTCCTGGCACGTTCCATTCTAATATACAACCTAGAATACCACTTCCATTAAGGCTCTGTTTCCCTAGTAACCAAATTTGGCAAAGGAGAAATGCTGCCACCTTGTGGCCGTTTCCTGCAAGAGCAGCTTTAAAGTCCCAGCTAATGGTCACTTAACATTCACAAGGACTCAGGGCTGTAAAAGACACTTGCCCTAAAAATTTGTGCTGAAGTAGGGAATGCACAAAAAATTCACAACAGGCAAATGTTTCAAGAAGAGATTATGAAGAGTTAAGTTTTACTCACACTCTTTTTAAAAAAAAGAAAAATGGATAAAAGCTCAACCTCAGGGAGTGTTAGACGCATGCAATCTAATCTACGAAAAGTTTCAACTTACACCAGTCGACTGACCATCAGCAAAAAGTCTACAAACAATAAATGCTGAAGGGGATTTAGAGAACTGTGTACCCTCTACCTTCTGGTGAGACATAAAAGCCAATAATGAGAAAAGAAAGGAGCTGTGTTTAAAAGTAAAAATGGAGGTACCATTCAATCCAGCAGGTGCACCAATGGACCTCTCACCTGAGAAGACAAGAATCGAGAAGACACAGGCCGCAAAAGCTGCAGTGCAGCCTTATTCACAATAGCCAAGACAGTGAAGCAATCAAAATATACAACAAGAGGTGAATGGATAAAGAAGAAGTGGTCCATGTACACAGTGGAATATTAACCATGGAAAACAACGAACCATTGCTCTCTGAGGCACCGCAAAGGAGGCTGGAGATAGTCACGAAACATGAGGTAAGTCGGAAAGCAAAAGACCTATATTCTATGATATCACTTATAGGCGTTATCTAATAACTGACACAAAGGAACATATATCCACAGAGAAAGACACTCACAGACTTAGAAAATAAAACTATGCTCAACTAAAAGGAAAGGTGGGGGGAATGGATAAATTAAGATTAGTGTTACTATATGTATACAAACACATATTATATACATATCTCAAAAATACCGACCATATAGCAAGGGAGGTCTGCGGAACCCTCTGTAACATTTTACATGGGAAGAGGATCTGTACTTGAATAGACATATATAATGTACAAATGAACCAGAGTGTGTTCACCTAGGACAAACAATATTCTAACCTTTAGCCCAATTAAAACACCTTTAAAAACCAAGAAGAAATAATGAGACATAAACTTATGGGGGTTTCTCCACGCACATTCTAATGTAATTTACAACCTAGGAACACGACTTCCAGAAAGGCTCTGCTGCCCTACCACCCAGATTTGGGAATGGAGAAATGCTGCCTCCTTGAGGCCACTTCCCACAACAGCAGCTTTAATCCCATTGCTCTAGGTCACTAAATATTCACAAAACTTGAAGTTCGGGAAATGAGACCTGCTCTCTAAAAAAACTCTTGGGTGGAAAATCGCCCAAAAAATTCAAAAGAGGGCAACCTTCCAAGAAGACAGTTTCAAGAGTTATACTGTACTCCCAATTGTTTCCTTTTTTTAACAGAAAAGAAAACAGCGGAGAAAAATGATGACTTTTACGAATTTTCAACGACTTACAAACCCAAATTACAAAAACCTATGAGCTCACAGCAGCCAGAAGGGCCATTAGCATAAATGCTGCAAACAGTAAATGATGAAGCGATTGTGGAGAAATGCGTACCCTCGATTCTAAGGGGGACGTGGTAACAGCCACTAATGAAAACACAAAGAAGGTGCTTTGAAAAGGGAAACACGGTGCTACCAGTCAGTGAATCACACCCACTGCTGGGCCTATCACCTGAGAAAATGAGAATCAAAAAGTCACAGGCTGGCAATCCTGCACTCCAACAATATTTACCATAGCCAACACTTGGAAGCAATGAAAATGTCCATCAACCGAGGAATGCACAAAGAAGAAGTGGTCCACGTACACAGTGGAAAATTACTCCAATAAAAAATAAAAATTAAATTTAAAAATCCAACAAAACTAAGGAGACATCAGCTTGTGTGGGTTGGTCCGGGCACACTCCACTCTAATTTATAACCGAGAAACACCACAGGCCGCAAGGGCTTTTCCCTAGTTACCAGGGTGGGGAACATAGAAAGGCTGCCGCCCTCTGGCAGTTACCTGCAAAAGCAGCTTTAAAGCCTGTGCTAATGATCATTTCATATGAATAAGTACTGCAGAAGTGTAAATGAAACCTGCCCTCAAAATGTCTTCAGGGAGGTAAAGGCCAAAACGTTTCAAAATGTGACACATACTTTAAGAGAACACTTTGTAGAACTAAGGGGTAGTCACAGCTTGAAAAATAAAAAGGACATGCCTTAAAGCTCAATTTCAACGGATTATGAGGCAAATGCAAATTCAACCACAAAGAGGTATCAGCTCACACTTGTCAGAATAACCATCAGCAAGAAAACTACAAACAATAAATGCTGAAGGTGTTGTGGAGAAATGCATACCCTCAACTGCAAGTGGGACATAAGTTGGAAAGGGCCACAAACTCGAACAGAATGGGGGTGCCTTATAAACGTAAACATTGAGCTACCATATGATCCAGCAGGCCCACTCCTCAACCTATAATCTAAGAAGAGAGAATTGGAAAGACACAGGCAGGCAAATCTGCATTGCACATTATTACAATAGCCAAGATATGGAAGTAACCAAAAAGTCCACCAACAGATGGGTGGACAAAGAAGTACTCCTCCATGTACAGATGCAATATTCGCTAGTGAAGAAAATGAAACAATGCCATTTGCAGCACCATAGATGAGTCTAGACGTAATCACGCCACGTGTAGTCAGTGAGAAAGCAAAATACATATATCCTATGATATCACTTTCAGGAGTTACTTAAAAATTGATACCAATGAAGATATTTCCACAGAGAAAGGCAATCACAGATTCATTAAAAAACTTATGGTTCGCCAAATAGAAAGGGATGAGGATTGGATACATTACCATATTGGGGTTAACAGAGATATACAAACCATGTGAAATATATAACCACCAAAGACGTACGGAAGACCAGGAAGAGACTACTCAACATTGTGTCATAACCTACATGGGAAAAGGATGCGAGGAAGAAAAGATACACGTATATGTGTGAAAGACCCACATCTTGCACACCTATAGCAAACAAACCAATGTAATCAAATCTGCCTGGGTAAAAAATAAAAAGTAAATTACAAATATGAACAAGAAGTAATGAGACATAAACTTAAAGGGCTTTTTCCTGGCACGTTCCATTTTAATATACAACCTACAATACCACTTCCATTAAGGCTCTGTTTCCCTAGTAACCAAATTTGGCAAAGGAGAAATGCTGCCACCTTGTGGCCGTTTCCTGCAAGAGCAGCTTTAAAGTCCCAGCTAATGGTCACTTAACATTCACAAGGACTCAGGGCTGTAAAAGACACTTGCACTAAAAATTTGTGGTGAAGTAGGGAATGGACAAAAAATTCACAACAGGCAAATGTTTCAAGAAGAGATTATGAAGATTTAAGTTTTACTCACACTCTTTTTAAAAAAAAGAAAAATGGATAAAAGCTCAACCTCAGGGAGTGTTAGACGCATGCAATCTAATCTACGAAAAGTTTCAACTTACACCAGTCGACTGACCATCAGCAAAAAGTCTACAAACAATAAATGCTGAAGGGGATTTAGAGAACTGTGTACCCTCTACCTTCTGGTGAGACATAAAAGCCAATAATGAGAAAAGAAAGGAGCTGTGTTTAAAAGTAAAAATGGAGGTACCATTCAATCCAGCAGGTGCACCAATGGACCTCTCACCTGAGAAGACAAGAATCGAGAAGACACAGGCCGCAAAAGCTGCAGTGCAGCCTTATTCACAATAGCCAAGACAGTGAAGCAATCAAAATATACAACAAGAGGTGAATGGATAAAGAAGAAGTGGTCCATGTACACAGTGGAATATTAACCATGGAAAACAACGAACCATTGCTCTCTGAGGCACCGCAAAGGAGGCTGGAGATAGTCACGAAACATGAGGTAAGTCGGAAAGCAAAAGACCTATATTCTATGATATCACTTATAGGCGTTATCTAATAACTGACACAAAGGAACATATATCCACAGAGAAAGACACTCACAGACTTAGAAAATAAAACTATGCTCAACTAAAAGGAAAGGTGGGGGGAATGGATAAATTAAGATTAGTGTTACTATATGTATACAAACACATATTATATACATATCTCAAAAATACCGACCATATAGCAAGGGAGGTCTGCGGAACCCTCTGTAACATTTTACATGGGAAGAGGATCTGTACTTGAATAGACATATATAATGTACAAATGAACCAGAGTGTGTTCACCTAGGACAAACAATATTCTAACCTTTAGCCCAATTAAAACACCTTTAAAAACCAAGAAGAAATAATGAGACATAAACTTATGGGGGTTTCTCCACGCACATTCTAATGTAATTTACAACCTAGGAACACGACTTCCAGAAAGGCTCTGCTGCCCTACCACCCAGATTTGGGAATGGAGAAATGCTGCCTCCTTGAGGCCACTTCCCACAACAGCAGCTTTAATCCCATTGCTCTAGGTCACTAAATATTCACAAAACTTGAAGTTCGGGAAATGAGACCTGCTCTCTAAAAAAACTCTTGGGTGGAAAATCGCCCAAAAAATTCAAAAGAGGGCAACCTTCCAAGAAGACAGTTTCAAGAGTTATACTGTACTCCCAATTGTTTCCTTTTTTTAACAGAAAAGAAAACAGCGGAGAAAAATGATGAGTTTTACGAATTTTCAACGACTTACAAACCCAAATTACAAAAACCTATGAGCTCACAGCAGCCAGAAGGGCCATTAGCATAAATGCTGCAAACAGTAAATGATGAAGCGATTGTGGAGAAATGCGTACCCTCGATTCTAAGGGGGACGTGGTAACAGCCACTAATGAAAACACAAAGAAGGTGCTTTGAAAAGGGAAACACGGTGCTACCAGTCAGTGAATCACACCCACTGCTGGGCCTATCACCTGAGAAAATGAGAATCAAAAAGTCACAGGTTGGCAATCCTGCACTCCAACAATATTTACCATAGCCAACACTTGGAAGCAATGAAAATGTCCATCAACCGAGGAATGCACAAAGAAGAAGTGGTCCACGTACACAGTGGAAAATTACTCCAATAAAAAATAAAAATTAAATTTAAAAATCCAACAAAACTAAGGAGACATCAGCTTGTGTGGGTTGGTCCGGGCACACTCCACTCTAATTTATAACCGAGAAACACCACAGGCCGCAAGGGCTTTTCCCTAGTTACCAGGGTGGGGAACATAGAAAGGCTGCCGCCCTCTGGCAGTTACCTGCAAAAGCAGCTTTAAAGCCTGTGCTAATGATCATTTCATATGAATAAGTACTGCAGAAGTGTAAATGAAACCTGCCCTCAAAATATCTTCAGGGAGGTAAAGGCCAAAACGTTTCAAAATGTGACACATACTTTAAGAGAACACTTTGTAGAACTAAGGGGTAGTCACAGCTTGAAAAATAAAAAGGACATGCCTTAAAGCTCAATTTCAACGGATTATGAGGCAAATGCAAATTCAACCACAAAGAGGTATCAGCTCACACTTGTCAGAATAACCATCAGCAAGAAAACTACAAACAATAAATGCTGAAGGTGTTGTGGAGAAATGCATACCCTCAACTGCAAGTGGGACATAAGTTGGAAAGGGCCACAAACTCGAACAGAATGGGGGTGCCTTAAAAACGTAAACATTGAGCTACCATATGATCCAGCAGGCCCACTCCTCCACCTATAATCTAAGAAGAGAGAATTGGAAAGACACAGGCAGGCAAATCTGCATTGCACATTATTACAATAGCCAAGATATGGAAGTAACCAAAAAGTCCACCAACAGATGGGTGGACAAAGAAGTACTCCTCCATGTACAGATGCAATATTCGCTAGTGAAGAAAATGAAACAATGCCATTTGCAGCACCATAGATGAGTCTAGACGTAATCACGCCACGTGTAGTCAGTGAGAAAGCAAAATACATATATCCTATGATATCACTTTCAGGAGTTACTTAAAAATTGATACCAATGAAGATATTTCCACAGAGAAAGGCAATCACAGATTCATTAAAAAACTTATGGTTCACCAAATAGAAAGGGATGAGGATTGGATACATTACCATATTGGGGTTAACAGAGATATACAAACCATGTGAAATATATAACCACCAAAGACGTACGGAAGACCAGGAAGAGACTACTCAACATTGTGTCATAACCTACATGGGAAAAGGATGCGAGGAAGAAAAGATACACGTATATGTGTGAAAGACCCACATCTTGCACACCTATAGCAAACAAACCAATGTAATCAAATCTGCCTGGGTAAAAAATAAAAAGTAAATTACAAATATGAACAAGAAGTAATGAGACATAAACTTAAAGGGCTTTTTCCTGGCACGTTCCATTCTAATATACAACCTAGAATACCACTTCCATTAAGGCTCTGTTTCCCTAGTAACCAAATTTGGCAAAGGAGAAATGCTGCCACCTTGTGGCCGTTTCCTGCAAGAGCAGCTTTAAAGTCCCAGCTAATGGTCACTTAACATTCACAAGGACTCAGGGCTGTAAAAGACACTTGCCCTAAAAATTTGTGCTGAAGTAGGGAATGCACAAAAAATTCACAACAGGCAAATGTTTCAAGAAGAGATTATGAAGAGTTAAGTTTTACTCACACTCTTTTTAAAAAAAAGAAAAATGGATAAAAGCTCAACCTCAGGGAGTGTTAGACGCATGCAATCTAATCTACGAAAAGTTTCAACTTACACCAGTCGACTGACCATCAGCAAAAAGTCTACAAACAATAAATGCTGAAGGGGATTTAGAGAACTGTGTACCCTCTACCTTCTGGTGAGACATAAAAGCCAATAATGAGAAAAGAAAGGAGCTGTGTTTAAAAGTAAAAATGGAGGTACCATTCAATCCAGCAGGTGCACCAATGGACCTCTCACCTGAGAAGACAAGAATCGAGAAGACACAGGCCGCAAAAGCTGCAGTGCAGCCTTATTCACAATAGCCAAGACAGTGAAGCAATCAAAATATACAACAAGAGGTGAATGGATAAAGAAGAAGTGGTCCATGTACACAGTGGAATATTAACCATGGAAAACAACGAACCATTGCTCTCTGAGGCACCGCAAAGGAGGCTGGAGATAGTCACGAAACATGAGGTAAGTCGGAAAGCAAAAGACCTATATTCTATGATATCACTTATAGGCGTTATCTAATAACTGACACAAAGGAACATATATCCACAGAGAAAGACACTCACAGACTTAGAAAATAAAACTATGCTCAACTAAAAGGAAAGGTGGGGGGAATGGATAAATTAAGATTAGTGTTACTATATGTATACAAACACATATTATATACATATCTCAAAAATACCGACCATATAGCAAGGGAGGTCTGCGGAACCCTCTGTAACATTTTACATGGGAAGAGGATCTGTACTTGAATAGACATATATAATGTCCAAATGAACCAGAGTGTGTTCACCTAGGACAAACAATATTCTAACCTTTAGCCCAATTAAAACACCTTTAAAAACCAAGAAGAAATAATGAGACATAAACTTATGGGGGTTTCTCCACGCACATTCTAATGTAATTTACAACCTAGGAACACGACTTCCAGAAAGGCTCTGCTGCCCTACCACCCAGATTTGGGAATGGAGAAATGCTGCCTCCTTGAGGCCACTTCCCACAACAGCAGCTTTAATCCCATTGCTCTAGGTCACTAAATATTCACAAAACTTGAAGTTCGGGAAATGAGACCTGCTCTCTAAAAAAACTCTTGGGTGGAAAATCGCCCAAAAAATTCAAAAGAGGGCAACCTTCCAAGAAGACAGTTTCAAGAGTTATACTGTACTCCCAATTGTTTCCTTTTTTTAACAGAAAAGAAAACAGCGGAGAAAAATGATGAGTTTTACGAATTTTCAACGACTTACAAACCCAAATTACAAAAACCTATGAGCTCACAGCAGCCAGAAGGGCCATTAGCATAAATGCTGCAAACAATAAATGATGAAGCGATTGTGGAGAAATGCGTACCCTCGATTCTAAGGGGGACGTGGTAAGAGCCACTAATGAAAACACAAAGAAGGTGCTTTGAAAAGGGAAACACGGTGCTACCAGTCAGTGAATCACACCCACTGCAGGGCCTATCACCTGAGAAAATGAGAATCAAAAAGTCACAGGCTGGCAATCCTGCACTCCAACAATATTTACCATAGCCAACACTTGGAAGCAATGAAAATGTCCATCAACCGAGGAATGCACAAAGAAGAAGTGGTCCACGTACACAGTGGAAAATTACTCCAATAAAAAATAAAAATTAAATTTAAAAATCCAACACAACTAAGGAGACATCAGCTTGTGTGGGTTGGTCCGGGCACACTCCACTCTAATTTATAACCGAGAAACACAACAGGCCGCAAGGGCTTTTCCCTAGTTACCAGGGTGGGGAACATAGAAAGGCTGCCGCCCTCTGGCAGTTACCTGCAAAAGCAGTTTTAAAGCCTGTGCTAATGGTCATTTCATATGAATAAGTACTGCAGAAGTGTAAATGAAACCTGCCCTCAAAATGTCTTCAGGGAGGTAAAGGCCAAAACGTTTCAAAATGTGACACATACTTTAAGAGAACACTTTGTAGAACTAAGGGGTAGTCACAGCTTGAAAAATAAAAAGGACATGCCTTAAAGCTCAATTTCAACGGATTATGAGGCACATGCGAATTCAACCACAAAGAGATATCAGCTCACACTTGTCAGAATAACCATCAGCAAGAAAACTACAAACAATAAATGCTGAAGGTGTTGTGGAGAAATGCATACCCTCAACTGCAAGTGGGACATAAGTTGGAAAGGGCCACAAACTCGAACAGAATGGGGGTGCCTTAAAAACGTAAACATTGAGCTACCATATGATCCAGCAGGCCCACTCCTCCACCTATAATCTAAGAAGAGAGAATTGGAAAGACACAGGCAGGCAAATCTGCATTGCACATTATTACAATAGCCAAGATATGGAAGTAACCAAAAAGTCCACCAACAGATGGGTGGACAAAGAAGTACTCCTCCATGTACAGATGGAATATTCGCTAGTGAAGAAAATGAAACAATGCCATTTGCAGCGCCATAGATGAGTCTAGACGTAATCACGCCACGTGTAGTCAGTGAGAAAGCAAAATACATATATCCTATGATATCACTTTCAGGAGTTACTTAAAAATTGATACCAATGAAGATATTTCCACAGAGAAAGGCAATCACAGATTCATTAAAAAACTTATGGTTCACCAAATAGAAAGGGATGAGGATTGGATACATTACCATATTGGGGTTAACAGAGATATACAAACCATGTGAAATATATAACCACCAAAGACGTACGGAAGACCAGGAAGAGACTACTCAACATTGTGTCATAACCTACATGGGAAAAGGATGCGAGGAAGAAAAGATACACGTATATGTGTGAAAGACCCACATCTTGCACACCTATAGCAAAGAAACCAATGTAATCAAATCTGCCTGGGTAAAAAATAAAAAGTAAATTACAAATATGAACAAGAAGTAATGAGACACAAACTTAAAGGGCTTTTTCCTGGCACGTTCCATTCTAATATACAACCTGGAATACCACTTCCATTAAGGCTCTGTTTCCCTAGTAACCAAATTTGGCAAAGGAGAAATGCTGCCACCTTGTGGCCGTTTCCTGCAAGAGCAGCTTTAAAGTCCCAGCTAATGGTCACTTAACATTCACAAGGACTCAGGGCTGTAAAAGACACTTGCCCTAAAAATTTGTGCTGAAGTAGGGAATGGACAAAAAATTCACAACAGGCAAATGTTTCAAGAAGAGATTATGAAGAGTTAAGTTTTACTCACACTCTTTTTAAAAAAAAGAAAAATGGATAAAAGCTCAACCTCAGGGAGTGTTAGACGCATGCAATCTAATCTACGAAAAGTTTCAACTTACACCAGTCGACTGACCATCAGCAAAAAGTCTACAAACAATAAATGCTGAAGGGGATTTAGAGAACTGTGTACCCTCTACCTTCTGGTGAGACATAAAAGCCAATAATGAGAAAAGAAAGGAGCTGTGTTTAAAAGTAAAAATGGAGGTACCATTCAATCCAGCAGGTGCACCAATGGACCTCTCACCTGAGAAGACAAGAATCGAGAAGACACAGGCCGCAAAAGCTGCAGTGCAGCCTTATTCACAATAGCCAAGACAGTGAAGCAATCAAAATATACAACAAGAGGTGAATGGATAAAGAAGAAGTGGTCCATGTACACAGTGGAATATTAACCATGGAAAACAACGAACCATTGCTCTCTGAGGCACCGCAAAGGAGGCTGGAGATAGTCACGAAACATGAGGTAAGTCGGAAAGCAAAAGACCTATATTCTATGATATCACTTATAGGCGTTATCTAATAACTGACACAAAGGAACATATATCCACAGAGAAAGACACTCACAGACTTAGAAAATAAAACTATGCTCAACTAAAAGGAAAGGTGGGGGGAATGGATAAATTAAGATTAGTGTTACTATATGTATACAAACACATATTATATACATATCTCAAAAATACAGACCATATAGCAAGGGAGGTCTGCGGAACCCTCTGTAACATTTTACATGGGAAGAGGATCTGTACTTGAATAGACATATATAATGTCCAAATGAACCAGAGTGTGTTCACCTAGGACAAACAATATTCTAACCTTTAGCCCAATTAAAACACCTTTAAAAACCAAGAAGAAATAATGAGACATAAACTTATGGGGGTTTCTCCACGCACATTCTAATGTAATTTACAACCTAGGAACACGACTTCCAGAAAGGCTCTGCTGCCCTACCACCCAGATTTGGGAATGGAGAAATGCTGCCTCCTTGAGGCCACTTCCCACAACAGCAGCTTTAATCCCATTGCTCTAGGTCACTAAATATTCACAAAACTTGAAGTTCGGGAAATGAGACCTGCTCTCTAAAAAAACTCTTGGGTGGAAAATCGCCCAAAAAATTCAAAAGAGGGCAACCTTCCAAGAAGACAGTTTCAAGAGTTATACTGTACTCCCAATTGTTTCCTTTTTTTAACAGAAAAGAAAACAGCGGAGAAAAATGATGAGTTTTACGAATTTTCAACGACTTACAAACCCAAATTACAAAAACCTATGAGCTCACAGCAGCCAGAAGGGCCATTAGCATAAATGCTGCAAACAATAAATGATGAAGCGATTGTGGAGAAATGCGTACCCTCGATTCTAAGGGGGACGTGGTAAGAGCCACTAATGAAAACACAAAGAAGGTGCTTTGAAAAGGGAAACACGGTGCTACCAGTCAGTGAATCACACCCACTGCAGGGCCTATCACCTGAGAAAATGAGAATCAAAAAGTCACAGGCTGGCAATCCTGCACTCCAACAATATTTACCATAGCCAACACTTGGAAGCAATGAAAATGTCCATCAACCGAGGAATGCACAAAGAAGAAGTGGTCCACGTACACAGTGGAAAATTACTCCAATAAAAAATAAAAATTAAATTTAAAAATCCAACACAACTAAGGAGACATCAGCTTGTGTGGGTTGGTCCGGGCACACTCCACTCTAATTTATAACCGAGAAACACAACAGGCCGCAAGGGCTTTTCCCTAGTTACCAGGGTGGGGAACATAGAAAGGCTGCCGCCCTCTGGCAGTTACCTGCAAAAGCAGTTTTAAAGCCTGTGCTAATGGTCATTTCATATGAATAAGTACTGCAGAAGTGTAAATGAAACCTGCCCTCAAAATGTCTTCAGGGAGGTAAAGGCCAAAACGTTTCAAAATGTGACACATACTTTAAGAGAACACTTTGTAGAACTAAGGGGTAGTCACAGCTTGAAAAATAAAAAGGACATGCCTTAAAGCTCAATTTCAACGGATTATGAGGCACATGCGAATTCAACCACAAAGAGATATCAGCTCACACTTGTCAGAATAACCATCAGCAAGAAAACTACAAACAATAAATGCTGAAGGTGTTGTGGAGAAATGCATACCCTCAACTGCAAGTGGGACATAAGTTGGAAAGGGCCACAAACTCGAACAGAATGGGGGTGCCTTAAAAACGTAAACATTGAGCTACCATATGATCCAGCAGGCCCACTCCTCCACCTATAATCTAAGAAGAGAGAATTGGAAAGACACAGGCAGGCAAATCTGCATTGCACATTATTACAATAGCCAAGATATGGAAGTAACCAAAAAGTCCACCAACAGATGGGTGGACAAAGAAGTACTCCTCCATGTACAGATGGAATATTCGCTAGTGAAGAAAATGAAACAATGCCATTTGCAGCGCCATAGATGAGTCTAGACGTAATCACGCCACGTGTAGTCAGTGAGAAAGCAAAATACATATATCCTATGATATCACTTTCAGGAGTTACTTAAAAATTGATACCAATGAAGATATTTCCACAGAGAAAGGCAATCACAGATTCATTAAAAAACTTATGGTTCACCAAATAGAAAGGGATGAGGATTGGATACATTACCATATTGGGGTTAACAGAGATATACAAACCATGTGAAATATATAACCACCAAAGACGTACGGAAGACCAGGAAGAGACTACTCAACATTGTGTCATAACCTACATGGGAAAAGGATGCGAGGAAGAAAAGATACACGTATATGTGTGAAAGACCCACATCTTGCACACCTATAGCAAAGAAACCAATGTAATCAAATCTGCCTGGGTAAAAAATAAAAAGTAAATTACAAATATGAACAAGAAGTAATGAGACACAAACTTAAAGGGCTTTTTCCTGGCACGTTCCATTCTAATATACAACCTGGAATACCACTTCCATTAAGGCTCTGTTTCCCTAGTAACCAAATTTGGCAAAGGAGAAATGCTGCCACCTTGTGGCCGTTTCCTGCAAGAGCAGCTTTAAAGTCCCAGCTAATGGTCACTTAACATTCACAAGGACTCAGGGCTGTAAAAGACACTTGCCCTAAAAATTTGTGCTGAAGTAGGGAATGGACAAAAAATTCACAACAGGCAAATGTTTCAAGAAGAGATTATGAAGAGTTAAGTTTTACTCACACTCTTTTTAAAAAAAAGAAAAATGGATAAAAGCTCAACCTCAGGGAGTGTTAGACGCATGCAATCTAATCTACGAAAAGTTTCAACTTACACCAGTCGACTGACCATCAGCAAAAAGTCTACAAACAATAAATGCTGAAGGGGATTTAGAGAACTGTGTACCCTCTACCTTCTGGTGAGACATAAAAGCCAATAATGAGAAAAGAAAGGAGCTGTGTTTAAAAGTAAAAATGGAGGTACCATTCAATCCAGCAGGTGCACCAATGGACCTCTCACCTGAGAAGACAAGAATCGAGAAGACACAGGCCGCAAAAGCTGCAGTGCAGCCTTATTCACAATAGCCAAGACAGTGAAGCAATCAAAATATACAACAAGAGGTGAATGGATAAAGAAGAAGTGGTCCATGTACACAGTGGAATATTAACCATGGAAAACAACGAACCATTGCTCTCTGAGGCACCGCAAAGGAGGCTGGAGATAGTCACGAAACATGAGGTAAGTCGGAAAGCAAAAGACCTATATTCTATGATATCACTTATAGGCGTTATCTAATAACTGACACAAAGGAACATATATCCACAGAGAAAGACACTCACAGACTTAGAAAATAAAACTATGCTCAACTAAAAGGAAAGGTGGGGGGAATGGATAAATTAAGATTAGTGTTACTATATGTATACAAACACATATTATATACATATCTCAAAAATACCGACCATATAGCAAGGGAGGTCTGCGGAACCCTCTGTAACATTTTACATGGGAAGAGGATCTGTACTTGAATAGACATATATAATGTCCAAATGAACCAGAGTGTGTTCACCTAGGACAAACAATATTCTAACCTTTAGCCCAATTAAAACACCTTTAAAAACCAAGAAGAAATAATGAGACATAAACTTATGGGGGTTTCTCCACGCACATTTTAATGTAATTTACAACCTAGGAACACGACTTCCAGAAAGGCTCTGCTGCCCTACCACCCAGATTTGGGAATGGAGAAATGCTGCCTCCTTGAGGCCACTTCCCACAACAGCAGCTTTAATCCCATTGCTCTAGGTCACTAAATATTCACAAAACTTGAAGTTCGGGAAATGAGACCTGCTCTCTAAAAAAACTCTTGGGTGGAAAATCGCCCAAAAAATTCAAAAGAGGGCAACCTTCCAAGAAGACAGTTTCAAGAGTTATACTGTACTCCCAATTGTTTCCTTTTTTTAACAGAAAAGAAAACAGCGGAGAAAAATGATGAGTTTTACGAATTTTCAACGACTTACAAACCCAAATTACAAAAACCTATGAGCTCACAGCAGCCAGAAGGGCCATTAGCATAAATGCTGCAAACAGTAAATGATGAAGCGATTGTGGAGAAATGCGTACCCTCGATTCTAAGGGGGACGTGGTAACAGCCACTAATGAAAACACAAAGAAGGTGCTTTGAAAAGGGAAACACGGTGCTACCAGTCAGTGAATCACACCCACTGCTGGGCCTATCACCTGAGAAAATGAGAATCAAAAAGTCACAGGCTGGCAATCCTGCACTCCAACAATATTTACCATAGCCAACACTTGGAAGCAATGAAAATGTCCATCAACCGAGGAATGCACAAAGAAGAAGTGGTCCACGTACACAGTGGAAAATTACTCCAATAAAAAATAAAAATTAAATTTAAAAATCCAACACAACTAAGGAGACATCAGCTTGTGTGGGTTGGTCCGGGCACACTCCACTCTAATTTATAACCGAGAAACACCACAGGCCGCAAGGGCTTTTCCCTAGTTACCAGGGTGGGGAACATAGAAAGGCTGCCGTCCTCTGGCAGTTACCTGCAAAAGCAGCTTTAAAGCCTGTGCTAATGATCATTTCATATGAATAAGTACTGCAGAAGTGTAAATGAAACCTGCCCTCAAAATGTCTTCAGGGAGGTAAAGGCCAAAACGTTTCAAAATGTGACACATACTTTAAGAGAACACTTTGTAGAACTAAGGGGTAATCACAGCTTGAAAAATAAAAAGGACATGCCTTAAAGCTCAATTTCAACGGATTATGAGGCACATGCGAATTCAACCACAAAGAGGTATCAGCTCACACTTGTCAGAATAACCATCAGCAAGAAAACTACAAACAATAAATGCTGAAGGTGTTGTGGAGAAATGCATACCCTCAACTGCAAGTGGGACATAAGTTGGAAAGGGCCACAAACTCGAACAGAATGGGGGTGCCTTAAAAACGTAAACATTGAGCTACCATATGATCCAGCAGGCCCACTCCTCCACCTATAATCTAAGAAGAGAGAATTGGAAAGACACAGGCAGGCAAATCTGCATTGCACAGTATTACAATAGCCAAGATATGGAAGTAACCAAAAAGTCCACCAACAGATGGGTGGACAAAGAAGTACTCCTCCATGTACAGATGGAATATTCGCTAGTGAAGAATATGAAACAATGCCATTTGCAGCGCCATAGATGAGTCTAGACGTAATCACGCCACGTGTAGTCAGTGAGAAAGCAAAATACATATATCCTATGATATCACTTTCAGGAGTTACTTAAAAATTGATACCAATGAAGATATTTCCACAGAGAAAGGCAATCACAGATTCATTAAAAAACTTATGGTTCACCAAATAGAAAGGGATGAGGATTGGATACATTACCATATTGGGGTTAACAGAGATATACAAACCATGTGAAATATATAACCACCAAAGACGTACGGAAGACCAGGAAGAGACTACTCAACATTGTGTCATAACCTACATGGGAAAAGGATGCGAGGAAGAAAAGATACACGTATATGTGTGAAAGACCCACATCTTGCACACCTATAGCAAACAAACCAATGTAATCAAATCTGCCTGGGTAAAAAATAAAAAGTAAATTACAAATATGAACAAGAAGTAATGAGACACAAACTTAAAGGGCTTTTTCCTGGCACGTTCCATTCTAATATACAACCTGGAATACCACTTCCATTAAGGCTCTGTTTCCCTAGTAACCAAATTTGGCAAAGGAGAAATGCTGCCACCTTGTGGCCGTTTCCTGCAAGAGCAGCTTTAAAGTCCCAGCTAATGGTCACTTAACATTCACAAGGACTCAGGGCTGTAAAAGACACTTGCCCTAAAAATTTGTGCTGAAGTAGGGAATGGACAAAAAATTCACAACAGGCAAATGTTTCAAGAAGAGATTATGAAGAGTTAAGTTTTACTCACACTCTTTTTAAAAAAAAGAAAAATGGATAAAAGCTCAACCTCAGGGAGTGTTAGACGCATGCAATCTAATCTACGAAAAGTTTCAACTTACACCAGTCGACTGACCATCAGCAAAAAGTCTACAAACAATAAATGCTGAAGGGGATTTAGAGAACTGTGTACCCTCTACCTTCTGGTGAGACATAAAAGCCAATAATGAGAAAAGAAAGGAGCTGTGTTTAAAAGTAAAAATGGAGGTACCATTCAATCCAGCAGGTGCACCAATGGACCTCTCACCTGAGAAGACAAGAATCGAGAAGACACAGGCCGCAAAAGCTGCAGTGCAGCCTTATTCACAATAGCCAAGACAGTGAAGCAATCAAAATATCCAACAAGAGGTGAATGGATAAAGAAGAAGTGGTCCATGTACAGAGTGGAATATTAACCATGGAAAACAACGAACCATTGCTCTCTGAGGCACCGCAAAGGAGGCTGGAGATAGTCACGAAACATGAGGTAAGTCGGAAAGCAAAAGACCTATATTCTATGATATCACTTATAGGCGTTATCTAATAACTGACACAAAGGAACATATATCCACAGAGAAAGACACTCACAGACTTAGAAAATAAAACTATGCTCAACTAAAAGGAAAGGTGGGGGGAATGGATAAATTAAGATTAGTGTTACTATATGTATACAAACACATATTATATACATATCTCAAAAATACCGACCATATAGCAAGGGAGGTCTGCGGAACACTCTGTAACATTTTACATGGGAAGAGGATCTGTACTTGAATAGACATATATAATGTCCAAATGAACCAGAGTGTGTTCACCTAGGACAAACAATATTCTAACCTTTAGCCCAATTAAAACACCTTTAAAAACCAAGAAGAAATAATGAGACATAAACTTATGGGGGTTTCTCCACGCACATTTTAATGTAATTTACAACCTAGGAACACGACTTCCAGAAAGGCTCTGCTGCCCTACCACCCAGATTTGGGAATGGAGAAATGCTGCCTCCTTGAGGCCACTTCCCACAACAGCAGCTTTAATCCCATTGCTCTAGGTCACTAAATATTCACAAAACTTGAAGTTCGGGAAATGAGACCTGCTCTCTAAAAAAACTCTTGGGTGGAAAATCGCCCAAAAAATTCAAAAGAGGGCAACCTTCCAAGAAGACAGTTTCAAGAGTTATACTGTACTCCCAATTGTTTCCTTTTTTTAACAGAAAAGAAAACAGCGGAGAAAAATGATGAGTTTTACGAATTTTCAACGACTTACAAACCCAAATTACAAAAACCTATGAGCTCACAGCAGCCAGAAGGGCCATTAGCATAAATGCTGCAAACAGTAAATGATGAAGCGATTGTGGAGAAATGCGTACCCTCGATTCTAAGGGGGACGTGGTAACAGCCACTAATGAAAACACAAAGAAGGTGCTTTGAAAAGGGAAACACGGTGCTACCAGTCAGTGAATCACACCCACTGCTGGGCCTATCACCTGAGAAAATGAGAATCAAAAAGTCACAGGCTGGCAATCCTGCACTCCAACAATATTTACCATAGCCAACACTTGGAAGCAATGAAAATGTCCATCAACCGAGGAATGCACAAAGAAGAAGTGGTCCACGTACACAGTGGAAAATTACTCCAATAAAAAATAAAAATTAAATTTAAAAATCCAACAAAACTAAGGAGACATCAGCTTGTGTGGGTTGGTCCGGGCACACTTCACTCTAATTTATAACCGAGAAACACCACAGGCCGCAAGGGCTTTTCCCTAGTTACCAGGGTGGGGAACATAGAAAGGCTGCCGTCCTCTGGCAGTTACCTGCAAAAGCAGCTTTAAAGCCTGTGCTAATGATCATTTCATATGAATAAGTACTGCAGAAGTGTAAATGAAACCTGCCCTCAAAATGTCTTCAGGGAGGTAAAGGCCAAAACGTTTCAAAATGTGACACATACTTTAAGAGAACACTTTGTAGAACTAAGGGGTAGTCACAGCTTGAAAAATAAAAAGGACATGCCTTAAAGCTCAATTTCAACGGATTATGAGGCACATGCGAATTCAACCACAAAGAGGTATCAGCTCACACTTGTCAGAATAACCATCAGCAAGAAAACTACAAACAATAAATGCTGAAGGTGTTGTGGAGAAATGCATACCCTCAACTGCAAGTGGGACATAAGTTGGAAAGGGCCACAAACTCGAACAGAATGGGGGTGCCTTAAAAACGTAAACATTGAGCTACCATATGATCCAGCAGGCCCACTCCTCCACCTATAATCTAAGAAGAGAGAATTGGAAAGACACAGGCAGGCAAATCTGCATTGCACAGTATTACAATAGCCAAGATATGGAAGTAACCAAAAAGTCCACCAACAGATGGGTGGACAAAGAAGTACTCCTCCATGTACAGATGGAATATTCGCTAGTGAAGAATATGAAACAATGCCATTTGCAGCGCCATAGATGAGTCTAGACGTAATCACGCCACGTGTAGTCAGTGAGAAAGCAAAATACATATATCCTATGATATCACTTTCAGGAGTTACTTAAAAATTGATACCAATGAAGATATTTCCACAGAGAAAGGCAATCACAGATTCATTAAAAAACTTATGGTTCACCAAATAGAAAGGGATGAGGATTGGATACATTACCATATTGGGGTTAACAGAGATATACAAACCATGTGAAATATATAACCACCAAAGACGTACGGAAGACCAGGAAGAGACTACTCAACATTGTGTCATAACCTACATGGGAAAAGGATGCGAGGAAGAAAAGATACACGTATATGTGTGAAAGACCCACATCTTGCACACCTAGAGCAAACAAACCAATGTAATCAAATCTGCCTGGGTAAAAAATAAAAAGTAAATTACAAATATGAACAAGAAGTAATGAGACATAAACTTAAAGGTCTTTTTCCTGGCACGTTCCATTCTAATATACAACCTAGAATACCACTTCCATTAAGGCTCTGTTTCCCTAGTAACCAAATTTGGCAAAGGAGAAATGCTGCCACCTTGTGGCCGTTTCCTGCAAGAGCAGCTTTAAAGTCCCAGCTAATGGTCACTTAACATTCACAAGGACTCAGGGCTGTAAAAGACACTTGCCCTAAAAATTTGTGCTGAAGTAGGGAATGGACAAAAAATTCACAACAGGCAAATGTTTCAAGAAGAGATTATGAAGAGTTAAGTTTTACTCACACTCTTTTTAAAAAAAAGAAAAATGGATAAAAGCTCAACCTCAGGGAGTGTTAGACGCATGCAATCTAATCTACGAAAAGTTTCAACTTACACCAGTCGACTGACCATCAGCAAAAAGTCTACAAACAATAAATGCTGAAGGGGATTTAGAGAACTGTGTACCCTCTACCTTCTGGTGAGACATAAAAGCCAATAATGAGAAAAGAAAGGAGCTGTGTTTAAAAGTAAAAATGGAGGTACCATTCAATCCAGCAGGTGCACCAATGGACCTCTCACCTGAGAAGACAAGAATCGAGAAGACACAGGCCGCAAAAGCTGCAGTGCAGCCTTATTCACAATAGCCAAGACAGTGAAGCAATCAAAATATCCAACAAGAGGTGAATGGATAAAGAAGAAGTGGTCCATGTACACAGTGGAATATTAACCATGGAAAACAACGAACCATTGCTCTCTGAGGCACCGCAAAGGAGGCTGGAGATAGTCACGAAACATGAGGTAAGTCGGAAAGCAAAAGACCTATATTCTATGATATCACTTATAGGCGTTATCTAATAACTGACACAAAGGAACATATATCCACAGAGAAAGACACTCACAGACTTAGAAAATAAAACTATGCTCAACTAAAAGGAAAGGTGGGGGGAATGGATAAATTAAGATTAGTGTTACTATATGTATACAAACACATATTATATACATATCTCAAAAATACCGACCATATAGCAAGGGAGGTCTGCGGAACCCTCTGTAACATTTTACATGGGAAGAGGATCTGTATTTGAATAGACATATATAATGTACAAATGAACCAGAGTGTGTTCACCTAGGACAAACAATATTCTAACCTTTAGCCCAATTAAAACACCTTTAAAAACCAAGAAGAAATAATGAGACATAAACTTATGGGGGTTTCTCCACGCACATTCTAATGGAATTTACAACCTAGGAACACGACTTCCAGAAAGGCTCTGCTGCCCTACCACCCAGATTTGGGAATGGAGAAATGCTGCCTCCTTGAGGCCACTTCCCACAACAGCAGCTTTAATCCCATTGCTCTAGGTCACTAAATATTCACAAAACTTGAAGTTCGGGAAATGAGACCTGCTCTCTAAAAAAACTCTTGGGTGGAAAATCGCCCAAAAAATTCAAAAGAGGGCAACCTTCCAAGAAGACAGTTTCAAGAGTTATACTGTACTCCCAATTGTTTCCTTTTTTTAACAGAAAAGAAAACAGCGGAGAAAAATGATGAGTTTTACGAATTTTCAACGACTTACAAACCCAAATTACAAAAACCTATGAGCTCACAGCAGCCAGAAGGGCCATTAGCATAAATGCTGCAAACAATAAATGATGAAGCGATTGTGGAGAAATGCGTACCCTCGATTCTAAGGGGGACGTGGTAAGAGCCACTAATGAAAACACAAAGAAGGTGCTTTGAAAAGGGAAACACGGTGCTACCAGTCAGTGAATCACACCCACTGCAGGGCCTATCACCTGAGAAAATGAGAATCAAAAAGTCACAGGCTGGCAATCCTGCACTCCAACAATATTTACCATAGCCAACACTTGGAAGCAATGAAAATGTCCATCAACCGAGGAATGCACAAAGAAGAAGTGGTCCACGTACACAGTGGAAAATTACTCCAATAAAAAATAAAAATTAAATTTAAAAATCCAACACAACTAAGGAGACATCAGCTTGTGTGGGTTGGTCCGGGCACACTCCACTCTAATTTATAACCGAGAAACACCACAGGCCGCAAGGGCTTTTCCCTAGTTACCAGGGTGGGGAACATAGAAAGGCTGCCGCCCTCTGGCAGTTACCTGCAAAAGCAGTTTTAAAGCCTGTGCTAATGGTCATTTCATATGAATAAGTACTGCAGAAGTGTAAATGAAACCTGCCCTCAAAATGTCTTCAGGGAGGTAAAGGCCAAAACGTTTCAAAATGTGACACATACTTTAAGAGAACACTTTGTAGAACTAAGGGGTAGTCACAGCTTGAAAAATAAAAAGGACATGCCTTAAAGCTCAATTTCAACGGATTATGAGACACATGCGAATTCAACCACAAAGAGGTATCAGCTCACACTTGTCAGAATAACCATCAGCAAGAAAACTACAAACAATAAATGCTGAAGGTGTTGTGGAGAAATGCATACCCTCAACTGCAAGTGGGACATAAGTTGGAAAGGGCCACAAACTCGAACAGAATGGGGGTGCCTTAAAAACGTAAACATTGAGCTACCATATGATCCAGCAGGCCCACTCCTCCACCTATAATCTAAGAAGAGAGAATTGGAAAGACACAGGCAGGCAAATCTGCATTGCACATTATTACAATAGCCAAGATATGGAAGTAACCAAAAAGTCCACCAACAGATGGGTGGACAAAGAAGTACTCCTCCATGTACAGATGGAATATTCGCTAGTGAAGAAAATGAAACAATGCCATTTGCAGCGCCATAGATGAGTCTAGACGTAATCACGCCACGTGTAGTCAGTGAGAAAGCAAAATACATATATCCTATGATATCACTTTCAGGAGTTACTTAAAAATTGATACCAATGAAGATATTTCCACAGAGAAAGGCAATCACAGATTCATTAAAAAACTTATGGTTCACCAAATAGAAAGGGATGAGGATTGGATACATTACCATATTGGGGTTAACAGAGATATACAAACCATGTGAAATATATAACCACCAAAGACGTACGGAAGACCAGGAAGAGACTACTCAACATTGTGTCATAACCTACATGGGAAAAGGATGCGAGGAAGAAAAGATACACGTATATGTGTGAAAGACCCACATCTTGCACACCTATAGCAAAGAAACCAATGTAATCAAATCTGCCTGGGTAAAAAATAAAAAGTAAATTACAAATATGAACAAGAAGTAATGAGACACAAACTTAAAGGGCTTTTTCCTGGCACGTTCCATTCTAATATACAACCTGGAATACCACTTCCATTAAGGCTCTGTTTCCCTAGTAACCAAATTTGGCAAAGGAGAAATGCTGCCACCTTGTGGCCGTTTCCTGCAAGAGCAGCTTTAAAGTCCCAGCTAATGGTCACTTAACATTCACAAGGACTCAGGGCTGTAAAAGACACTTGCCCTAAAAATTTGTGCTGAAGTAGGGAATGGACAAAAAATTCACAACAGGCAAATGTTTCAAGAAGAGATTATGAAGAGTTAAGTTTTACTCACACTCTTTTTAAAAAAAAGAAAAATGGATAAAAGCTCAACCTCAGGGAGTGTTAGACGCATGCAATCTAATCTACGAAAAGTTTCAACTTACACCAGTCGACTGACCATCAGCAAAAAGTCTACAAACAATAAATGCTGAAGGGGATTTAGAGAACTGTGTACCCTCTACCTTCTGGTGAGACATAAAAGCCAATAATGAGAAAAGAAAGGAGCTGTGTTTAAAAGTAAAAATGGAGGTACCATTCAATCCAGCAGGTGCACCAATGGACCTCTCACCTGAGAAGACAAGAATCGAGAAGACACAGGCCGCAAAAGCTGCAGTGCAGCCTTATTCACAATAGCCAAGACAGTGAAGCAATCAAAATATACAACAAGAGGTGAATGGATAAAGAAGAAGTGGTCCATGTACACAGTGGAATATTAACCATGGAAAACAACGAACCATTGCTCTCTGAGGCACCACAAAGGAGTCTGGAGATAGTCACGAAACATGAGGTAAGTCAGAAAGCAAAAGACCTATATTCTATGATATCACTTATAGGCGTTATCTAATAACTGACACAAATGAACATATATCCACAGAGAAAGACACTCACAGACTTAGAAAATAAAACTATGCTCAACTAAAAGGAAAGGTGGGGGGAATGGATAAATTAAGATTAGTGTTACTATATGTATACAAACACATATTATATACATATCTCAAAAATACCGACCATATAGCAAGGGAGGTCTGCGGAACACTCTGTAACATTTCACATGGGAAGAGGATCTGTACTTGAATAGACATATACAATGTACAAATGAACCAGAGTTTGTTCACCTAGGACAAACAATATTCTAACCTTTAGCCCAATTAAAACACCTTTAAAAACCAAGAAGAAATAATGAGACATAAACTTATGGGGGTTTCTCCACGCACATTCTAATGTAATTTACAACCTAGGAACACGACTTCCAGAAAGGCTCTGCTGCCCTACCACCCAGATTTGGGAATGGAGAAATGCTGCCTCCTTGAGGCCACTTCCCACAACAGCAGCTTTAAACCCATTGCTCTAGGTCACTAAATATTCACAAAACTTGAAGTTCGGGAAATGAGACCTGCTCTCTAAAAAAACTCTTGGGTGGAAAATCGCCCAAAAAATTCAAAAGAGGGCAACCTTCCAAGAAGACAGTTTCAAGATTTATACTGTACTCCCAATTGTTTCCTTTTTTTAACAGAAAAGAAAACAGCGGAGAAAAATGATGAGTTTTACGAATTTTCAACGACTTACAAACCCAAATTACAAAAACCTATGAGCTCACAGCAGCCAGAAGGGCCATTAGCATAAATGCTGCAAACAATAAATGATGAAGCGATTGTGGAGAAATGCGTACCCTCGATTCTAAGGGGGACGTGGTAAGAGCCACTAATGAAAACACAAAGAAGGTGCTTTGAAAAGGGAAACACGGTGCTACCAGTCAGTGAATCACACCCACTGCAGGGCCTATCACCTGAGAAAATGAGAATCAAAAAGTCACAGGCTGGCAATCCTGCACTCCAACAATATTTACCATAGCCAACACTTGGAAGCAATGAAAATGTCCATCAACCGAGGAATGCACAAAGAAGAAGTGGTCCACGTACACAGTGGAAAATTACTCCAATAAAAAATAAAAATTAAATTTAAAAATCCAACACAACTAAGGAGACATCAGCTTGTGTGGGTTGGTCCGGGCACACTCCACTCTAATTTATAACCGAGAAACACCACAGGCCGCAAGGGCTTTTCCCTAGTTACCAGGGTGGGGAACATAGAAAGGCTGCCGCCCTCTGGCAGTTACCTGCAAAAGCAGTTTTAAAGCCTGTGCTAATGGTCATTTCATATGTATAAGTACTGCAGAAGTGTAAATGAAACCTGCCCTCAAAATGTCTTCAGGGAGGTAAAGGCCAAAACGTTTCAAAATGTGACACATACTTTAAGAGAACACTTTGAAGAACTAAGGGGTAATCACAGCTTGAAAAATAAAAAGGACATGCCTTAAAGCTCAATTTCAACGGATTATGAGGCACATGCGAATTCAACCACAAAGAGGTATCAGCTCACACTTGTCAGAATAACCATCAGCAAGAAAACTACAAACAATAAATGCTGAAGGTGTTGTGGAGAAATGCATACCCTCAACTGCAAGTGGGACATAAGTTGGAAAGGGCCACAAACTCGAACAGAATGGGGGTGCCTTAAAAACGTAAACATTGAGCTACCATATGATCCAGCAGGCCCACTCCTCCACCTATAATCTAAGAAGAGAGAATTGGAAAGACACAGGCAGGCAAATCTGCATTGCACAGTATTACAATAGCCAAGATATGGAAGTAACCAAAAAGTCCACCAACAGATGGGTGGACAAAGAAGTACTCCTCCATGTACAGATGGAATATTCACTAGTGAAGAAAATGAAACAATGCCATTTGCAGCGCCATAGATGAGTCTAGACGTAATCACGCCACGTGT
Organism: Balaenoptera physalus; assembly: GCF_965194825.1. Taxonomy (NCBI): domain Eukaryota; kingdom Metazoa; phylum Chordata; class Mammalia; order Artiodactyla; family Balaenopteridae; genus Balaenoptera; species Balaenoptera physalus. The sequence goes on from NW_028125182.1 coordinate 100,827, forward strand.
AGTCAGTGAGAAAGCAAAATACATATATCCTATGATATCACTTTCAGGAGTTACTTAAAAATTGATACCAATGAAGATATTTCCACAGAGAAAGGCAATCACAGATTCATTAAAAAACTTATGGTTCACCAAATAGAAAGGGATGAGGATTGGATACATTACCATATTGGGGTTAACAGAGATATACAAACCATGTGAAATATATAACCACCAAAGACGTACGGAAGACCAGGAAGAGACTACTCAACATTGTGTCATAACCTACATGGGAAAAGGATGCGAGGAAGAAAAGATACACGTATATGTGTGAAAGACCCACATCTTGCACACCTATAGCAAACAAACCAATGTAATCAAATCTGCCTGGGTAAAAAATAAAAAGTAAATTACAAATATGAACAAGAAGTAATGAGACATAAACTTAAAGGGCTTTTTCCTGGCACGTTCCATTCTAATATACAACCTAGAATACCACTTCCATTAAGGCTCTGTTTCCCTAGTAACCAAATTTGGCAAAGGAGAAATGCTGCCACCTTGTGGCCGTTTCCTGCAAGAGCAGCTTTAAAGTCCCAGCTAATGGTCACTTAACATTCACAAGGACTCAGGGCTGTAAAAGACACTTGCCCTAAAAATTTGTGCTGAAGTAGGGAATGGACAAAAAATTCACAACAGGCAAATGTTTCAAGAAGAGATTATGAAGAGTTAAGTTTTACTCACACTCTTTTTAAAAAAAAGAAAAATGGATAAAAGCTCAACCTCAGGGAGTGTTAGACGCATGCAATCTAATCTACGAAAAGTTTCAACTTACACCAGTCGACTGACCATCAGCAAAAAGTCTACAAACAATAAATGCTGAAGGGGATTTAGAGAACTGTGTACCCTCTACCTTCTGGTGAGACATAAAAGCCAATAATGAGAAAAGAAAGGAGCTGTGTTTAAAAGTAAAAATGGAGGTACCATTCAATCCAGCAGGTGCACCAATGGACCTCTCACCTGAGAAGACAAGAATCGAGAAGACACAGGCCGCAAAAGCTGCAGTGCAGCCTTATTCACAATAGCCAAGACAGTGAAGCAATCAAAATATACAACAAGAGGTGAATGGATAAAGAAGAAGTGGTCCATGTACACAGTGGAATATTAACCATGGAAAACAACGAACCATTGCTCTCTGAGGCACCGCAAAGGAGGCTGGAGATAGTCACGAAACATGAGGTAAGTCGGAAAGCAAAAGACCTATATTCTATGATATCACTTATAGGCGTTATCTAATAACTGACACAAAGGAACATATATCCACAGAGAAAGACACTCACAGACTTAGAAAATAAAACTATGCTCAACTAAAAGGAAAGGTGGGGGGAATGGATAAATTAAGATTAGTGTTACTATATGTATACAAACACATATTATATACATATCTCAAAAATACCGACCATATAGCAAGGGAGGTCTGCGGAACCCTCTGTAACATTTTACATGGGAAGAGGATCTGTACTTGAATAGACATATATAATGTCCAAATGAACCAGAGTGTGTTCACCTAGGACAAACAATATTCTAACCTTTAGCCCAATTAAAACACCTTTAAAAACCAAGAAGAAATAATGAGACATAAACTTATGGGGGTTTCTCCACGCACATTCTAATGTAATTTACAACCTAGGAACACGACTTCCAGAAAGGCTCTGCTGCCCTACCACCCAGATTTGGGAATGGAGAAATGCTGCCTCCTTGAGGCCACTTCCCACAACAGCAGCTTTAATCCCATTGCTCTAGGTCACTAAATATTCACAAAACTTGAAGTTCGGGAAATGAGACCTGCTCTCTAAAAAAACTCTTGGGTGGAAAATCGCCCAAAAAATTCAAAAGAGGGCAACCTTCCAAGAAGACAGTTTCAAGAGTTATACTGTACTCCCAATTGTTTCCTTTTTTTAACAGAAAAGAAAACAGCGGAGAAAAATGATGAGTTTTACGAATTTTCAACGACTTACAAACCCAAATTACAAAAACCTATGAGCTCACAGCAGCCAGAAGGGCCATTAGCATAAATGCTGCAAACAGTAAATGATGAAGCGATTGTGGAGAAATGCGTACCCTCGATTCTAAGGGGGACGTGGTAACAGCCACTAATGAAAACACAAAGAAGGTGCTTTGAAAAGGGAAACACGGTGCTACCAGTCAGTGAATCACACCCACTGCTGGGCCTATCACCTGAGAAAATGAGAATCAAAAAGTCACAGGCTGGCAATCCTGCACTCCAACAATATTTACCATAGCCAACACTTGGAAGCAATGAAAATGTCCATCAACCGAGGAATGCACAAAGAAGAAGTGGTCCACGTACACAGTGGAAAATTACTCCAATAAAAAATAAAAATTAAATTTAAAAATCCAACACAACTAAGGAGACATCAGCTTGTGTGGGTTGGTCCGGGCACACTCCACTCTAATTTATAACCGAGAAACACCACAGGCCGCAAGGGCTTTTCCCTAGTTACCAGGGTGGGGAACATAGAAAGGCTGCCGCCCTCTGGCAGTTACCTGCAAAAGCAGCTTTAAAGCCTGTGCTAATGATCATTTCATATGAATAAGTACTGCAGAAGTGTAAATGAAACCTGCCCTCAAAATATCTTCAGGGAGGTAAAGGCCAAAACGTTTCAAAATGTGACACATACTTTAAGAGAACACTTTGTAGAACTAAGGGGTAGTCACAGCTTGAAAAATAAAAAGGACATGCCTTAAAGCTCAATTTCAACGGATTATGAGGCAAATGCAAATTCAACCACAAAGAGGTATCAGCTCACACTTGTCAGAATAACCATCAGCAAGAAAACTACAAACAATAAATGCTGAAGGTGTTGTGGAGAAATGCATACCCTCAACTGCAAGTGGGACATAAGTTGGAAAGGGCCACAAACTCGAACAGAATGGGGGTGCCTTAAAAACGTAAACATTGAGCTACCATATGATCCAGCAGGCCCACTCCTCCACCTATAATCTAAGAAGAGAGAATTGGAAAGACACAGGCAGGCAAATCTGCATTGCACATTATTACAATAGCCAAGATATGGAAGTAACCAAAAAGTCCACCAACAGATGGGTGGACAAAGAAGTACTCCTCCATGTACAGATGGAATATTCGCTAGTGAAGAAAATGAAACAATGCCATTTGCAGCGCCATAGATGAGTCTAGACGTAATCACGCCACGTGTAGTCAGTGAGAAAGCAAAATACATATATCCTATGATATCACTTTCAGGAGTTACTTAAAAATTGATACCAATGAAGATATTTCCACAGAGAAAGGCAATCACAGATTCATTAAAAAACTTATGGTTCACCAAATAGAAAGGGATGAGGATTGGATACATTACCATATTGGGGTTAACAGAGATATACAAACCATGTGAAATATATAACCACCAAAGACGTACGGAAGACCAGGAAGAGACTACTCAACATTGTGTCATAACCTACATGGGAAAAGGATGCGAGGAAGAAAAGATACACGTATATGTGTGAAAGACCCACATCTTGCACACCTATAGCAAACAAACCAATGTAATCAAATCTGCCTGGGTAAAAAATAAAAAGTAAATTACAAATATGAACAAGAAGTAATGAGACATAAACTTAAAGGGCTTTTTCCTGGCACGTTCCATTCTAATATACAACCTGGAATACCACTTCCATTAAGGCTCTGTTTCCCTAGTAACCAAATTTGGCAAAGGAGAAATGCTGCCACCTTGTGGCCGTTTCCTGCAAGAGCAGCTTTAAAGTCCCAGCTAATGGTCACTTAACATTCACAAGGACTCAGGGCTGTAAAAGACACTTGCCCTAAAAATTTGTGCTGAAGTAGGGAATGGACAAAAAATTCACAACAGGCAAATGTTTCAAGAAGAGATTATGAAGAGTTAAGTTTTACTCACACTCTTTTTAAAAAAAAGAAAAATGGATAAAAGCTCAACCTCAGGGAGTGTTAGACGCATGCAATCTAATCTACGAAAAGTTTCAACTTACACCAGTCGACTGACCATCAGCAAAAAGTCTACAAACAATAAATGCTGAAGGGGATTTAGAGAACTGTGTACCCTCTACCTTCTGGTGAGACATAAAAGCCAATAATGAGAAAAGAAAGGAGCTGTGTTTAAAAGTAAAAATGGAGGTACCATTCAATCCAGCAGGTGCACCAATGGACCTCTCACCTGAGAAGACAAGAATCGAGAAGACACAGGCCGCAAAAGCTGCAGTGCAGCCTTATTCACAATAGCCAAGACAGTGAAGCAATCAAAATATACAACAAGAGGTGAATGGATAAAGAAGAAGTGGTCCATGTACACAGTGGAATATTAACCATGGAAAACAACGAACCATTGCTCTCTGAGGCACCGCAAAGGAGGCTGGAGATAGTCACGAAACATGAGGTAAGTCGGAAAGCAAAAGACCTATATTCTATGATATCACTTATAGGCGTTATCTAATAACTGACACAAAGGAACATATATCCACAGAGAAAGACACTCACAGACTTAGAAAATAAAACTATGCTCAACTAAAAGGAAAGGTGGGGGGAATGGATAAATTAAGATTAGTGTTACTATATGTATAAAAACACATATTATATACATATCTCAAAAATACCGACCATATAGCAAGGGAGGTCTGCGGAACCCTCTGTAACATTTTACATGGGAAGAGGATCTGTACTTGAATAGACATATATAATGTCCAAATGAACCAGAGTGTGTTCACCTAGGACAAACAATATTCTAACCTTTAGCCCAATTAAAACACCTTTAAAAACCAAGAAGAAATAATGAGACATAAACTTTAGGGGGTTTCTCCACGCACATTCTAATGTAATTTACAACCTAGGAACACGACTTCCAGAAAGGCTCTGCTGCCCTACCACCCAGATTTGGGAATGGAGAAATGCTGCCTCCTTGAGGCCACTTCCCACAACAGCAGCTTTAAACCCATTGCTCTAGGTCACTAAATATTCACAAAACTTGAAGTTCGGGAAATGAGACCTGCTCTCTAAAAAAACTCTTGGGTGGAAAATCGCCCAAAAAATTCAAAAGAGGGCAACCTTCCAAGAAGACAGTTTCAAGAGTTATACTGTACTCCCAATTGTTTCCTTTTTTTAACAGAAAAGAAAACAGCGGAGAAAAATGATGAGTTTTACGAATTTTCAACGACTTACAAACCCAAATTACAAAAACCTATGAGCTCACAGCAGCCAGAAGGGCCATTAGCATAAATGCTGCAAACAGTAAATGATGAAGCGATTGTGGAGAAATGCGTACCCTCGATTCTAAGGGGGACGTGGTAACAGCCACTAATGAAAACACAAAGAAGGTGCTTTGAAAAGGGAAACACGGTGCTACCAGTCAGTGAATCACACCCACTGCTGGGCCTATCACCTGAGAAAATGAGAATCAAAAAGTCACAGGCTGGCAATCCTGCACTCCAACAATATTTACCATAGCCAACACTTGGAAGCAATGAAAATGTCCATCAACCGAGGAATGCACAAAGAAGAAGTGGTCCACGTACACAGTGGAAAATTACTCCAATAAAAAATAAAAATTAAATTTAAAAATCCAACAAAACTAAGGAGACATCAGCTTGTGTGGGTTGGTCCGGGCACACTGCACTCTAATTTATAACCGAGAAACACCACAGGCCGCAAGGGCTTTTCCCTAGTTACCAGGGTGGGGAACATAGAAAGGCTGCCGCCCTCTGGCAGTTACCTGCAAAAGCAGCTTTAAAGCCTGTGCTAATGATCATTTCATATGAATAAGTACTGCAGAAGTGTAAATGAAACCTGCCCTCAAAATGTCTTCAGGGAGGTAAAGGCCAAAACGTTTCAAAATGTGACACATACTTTAAGAGAACACTTTGTAGAACTAAGGGGTAATCACAGCTTGAAAAATAAAAAGGACATGCCTTAAAGCTCAATTTCAACGGATTATGAGGCACATGCAAATTCAACCACAAAGAGGTATCAGCTCACACTTGTCAGAATAACCATCAGCAAGAAAACTACAAACAATAAATGCTGAAGGTGTTGTGGAGAAATGCATACCCTCAACTGCAAGTGGGACATAAGTTGGAAAGGGCCACAAACTCGAACAGAATGGGGGTGCCTTAAAAACGTAAGCATTGAGCTACCATATGATCCAGCAGGCCCACTCCTCCACCTATAATCTAAGAAGAGAGAATTGGAAAGACACAGGCAGGCAAATCTGCATTGCACAGTATTACAATAGCCAAGATATGGAAGTAACCAAAAAGTCCACCAACAGATGGGTGGACAAAGAAGTACTCCTCCATGTACAGATGGAATATTCGCTAGTGAAGAAAATGAAACAATGCCATTTGCAGCGCCATAGATGAGTCTAGACGTAATCACGCCACGTGTAGTCAGTGAGAAAGCAAAATACATATATCCTATGATATCACTTTCAGGAGTTACTTAAAAATTGATACCAATGAAGATATTTCCACAGAGAAAGGCAATCACAGATTCATTAAAAAACTTATGGTTCACCAAATAGAAAGGGATGAGGATTGGATACATTACCATATTGGGGTTAACAGAGATATACAAACCATGTGAAATATATAATCACCAAAGACGTACGGAAGACCAGGAGAAGACTACTCAACCTTGTGTCATAACCTACATGGGAAAAGGATGCTAGGAAGAATAGATACACGTATATGTGTGAAAGAACCACATCTTGCACACCTATAGCAAAGAAACCAATGTAATCAAATCTGCCTGGGTAAAAAATAAAAAGTAAATTACAAATATGAACAAGAAGTAATGAGACATAAACTTAAAGGGCTTTTTCCTGGCACGTTCCATTCTAATATACAACCTAGAATTCCACTTCCATTAAGGCTCTGTTTCCCTAGTAACCAAATTTGGCAAAGGAGAAATGCTGCCACCTTGTGGCCGTTTCCTGCAAGAGCAGCTTTAAAGTCCCAGCTAATGGTCACTTAACATTCACAAGGACTCAGGGCTGTAAAAGACACTTGCCCTAAAAATTTGTGCTGAAGTAGGGAATGGACAAAAAATTCACAACAGGCAAATGTTTCAAGAAGAGATTATGAAGAGTTAAGTTTTACTCACACTCTTTTTAAAAAAAAGAAAAATGGATAAAAGCTCAACCTCAGGGAGTGTTAGACGCATGCAATCTAATCTACGAAAAGTTTCAACTTACACCAGTCGACTGACCATCAGCAAAAAGTCTACAAACAATAAATGCTGAAGGGGATTTAGAGAACTGTGTACCCTCTACCTTCTGGTGAGATATAAAAGCCAATAATGAGAAAAGAAAGGAGCTGTGTTTAAAAGTAAAAATGGAGGTACCATTCAATCCAGCAGGTGCACCAATGGACCTCTCACCTGAGAAGACAAGAATCGAGAAGACACAGGCCGCAAAAGCTGCAGTGCAGCCTTATTCACAATAGCCAAGACAGTGAAGCAATCAAAATATCCAACAAGAGGTGAATGGATAAAGAAGAAGTGGTCCATGTACACAGTGGAATATTAACCATGGAAAACAACGAACCATTGCTCTCTGAGGCACCGCAAAGGAGGCTGGAGATAGTCACGAAACATGAGGTAAGTCGGAAAGCAAAAGACCTATATTCTATGATATCACTTATAGGCGTTATCTAATAACTGACACAAAGGAACATATATCCACAGAGAAAGACACTCACAGACTTAGAAAATAAAACTATGCTCAACTAAAAGGAAAGGTGGGGGGAATGGATAAATTAAGATTAGTGTTACTATATGTATACAAACACATATTATATACATATCTCAAAAATACCGACCATATAGCAAGGGAGGTCTGCGGAACCCTCTGTAACATTTTACATGGGAAGAGGATCTGTACTTGAATAGACATATATAATGTCCAAATGAACCAGAGTGTGTTCACCTAGGACAAACAATATTCTAACCTTTAGCCCAATTAAAACACCTTTAAAAACCAAGAAGAAATAATGAGACATAAACTTATGGGGGTTTCTCCACGCACATTCTAATGTAATTTACAACCTACGAACACTACTTCCAGAAAGGCTCTGCTGCCCTACCACCCAGATTTGGGAATGGAGAAATGCTGCCTCCTTGAGGCCACTTCCCACAACAGCAGCTTTAATCCCATTGCTCTAGGTCACTAAATATTCACAAAACTTGAAGTTCGGGAAATGAGACCTGCTCTCTAAAAAAACTCTTGGGTGGAAAATCGCCCAAAAAATTCAAAAGAGGGCAACCTTCCAAGAAGACAGTTTCAAGAGTTATACTGTACTCCCAATTGTTTCCTTTTTTTAACAGAAAAGAAAACAGCGGAGAAAAATGATGAGTTTTACGAATTTTCAACGACTTACAAACCCAAATTACAAAAACCTATGAGCTCACAGCAGCCAGAAGGGCCATTAGCATAAATGCTGCAAACAGTAAATGATGAAGCGATTGTGGAGAAATGCGTACCCTCGATTCTAAGGGGGACGTGGTAACAGCCACTAATGAAAACACAAAGAAGGTGCTTGGAAAAGGGAAACACGGTGCTACCAGTCAGTGAATCACACCCACTGCAGGGCCTATCACCTGAGAAAATGAGAATCAAAAAGTCACAGGCTGGCAATCCTGCACTCCAACAATATTTACCATAGCCAACACTTGGAAGCAATGAAAATGTCCATCAACCGAGGAATGCACAAAGAAGAAGTGGTCCACGTACACAGTGGAAAATTACTCCAATAAAAAATAAAAATTAAATTTAAAAATCCAACACAACTAAGGAGACATCAGCTTGTGTGGGTTGGTCCGGGCACACTCCACTCTAATTTATAACCGAGAAACACCACAGGCCGCAAGGGCTTTTCCCTAGTTACCAGGGTGGGGAACATAGAAAGGCTGCCGCCCTCTGGCAGTTACCTGCAAAAGCAGCTTTAAAGCCTGTGCTAATGATCATTTCATATGAATAAGTACTGCAGAAGTGTAAATGAAACCTGCCCTCAAAATGTCTTCAGGGAGGTAAAGGCCAAAACGTTTCAAAATGTGACACATACTTTAAGAGAACACTTTGTAGAACTAAGGGGTAGTCACAGCTTGAAAAATAAAAAGGACATGCCTTAAAGCTCAATTTCAACGGATTATGAGGCACATGCAAATTCAACCACAAAGAGGTATCAGCTCACACTTGTCAGAATAACCATCAGCAAGAAAACTACAAACAATAAATGCTGAAGGTGTTGTGGAGAAATGCATACCCTCAACTGCAAGTGGGACATAAGTTGGAAAGGGCCACAAACTCGAACAGAATGGGGGTGCCTTAAAAACGTAAACATTGAGCTACCATATGATCCAGCAGGCCCACTCCTCCACCTATAATCTAAGAAGAGAGAATTGGAAAGACACAGGCAGGCAAATCTGCATTGCACATTATTACAATAGCCAAGATATGGAAGTAACCAAAAAGTCCACCAACAGATGGGTGGACAAAGAAGTACTCCTCCATGTACAGATGGAATATTCGCTAGTGAAGAAAATGAAACAATGCCATTTGCAGCGCCATAGATGAGTCTAGACGTAATCACGCCACGTGTAGTCAGTGAGAAAGCAAAATACATATATCCTATGATATCACTTTCAGGAGTTACTTAAAAATTGATACCAATGAAGATATTTCCACAGAGAAAGGCAATCACAGATTCATTAAAAAACTTATGGTTCACCAAATAGAAAGGGATGAGGATTGGATACATTACCATATTGGGGTTAACAGAGATATACAAACCATGTGAAATATATAACCACCAAAGACGTACGGAAGACCAGGAAGAGACTACTCAACATTGTGTCATAACCTACATGGGAAAAGGATGCGAGGAAGAAAAGATACACGTATATGTGTGAAAGACCCACATCTTGCACACCTATAGCAAACAAACCAATGTAATCAAATCTGCCTGGGTAAAAAATAAAAAGTAAATTACAAATATGAACAAGAAGTAATGAGACATAAACTTAAAGGGCTTTTTCCTGGCACGTTCCATTCTAATATACAACCTAGAATACCACTTCCATTAAGGCTCTGTTTCCCTAGTAACCAAATTTGGCAAAGGAGAAATGCTGCCACCTTGTGGCCGTTTCCTGCAAGAGCAGCTTTAAAGTCCCAGCTAATGGTCACTTAACATTCACAAGGACTCAGGGCTGTAAAAGACACTTGCCCTAAAAATTTGTGCTGAAGTAGGGAATGAACAAAAAATTCACAACAGGCAAATGTTTCAAGAAGAGATTATGAAGAGTTAAGTTCTACTCACACTCTTTTTAAAAAAAAGAAAAATGGATAAAAGCTCAACCTCAGGGAGTGTTAGACGCATGCAATCTAATCTACGAAAAGTTTCAACTTACACCAGTCGACTGACCATCAGCAAAAAGTCTACAAACAATAAATGCTGAAGGGGATTTAGAGAACTGTGTACCCTCTACCTTCTGGTGAGACATAAAAGCCAATAATGAGAAAAGAAAGGAGCTGTGTTTAAAAGTAAAAATGGAGGTACCATTCAATCCAGCAGGTGCACCAATGGACCTCTCACCTGAGAAGACAAGAATCGAGAAGACACAGGCCGCAAAAGCTGCAGTGCAGCCTTATTCACAATAGCCAAGACAGTGAAGCAATCAAAATATACAACAAGAGGTGAATGGATAAAGAAGAAGTGGTCCATGTACACAGTGGAATATTAACCATGGAAAACAACGAACCATTGCTCTCTGAGGCACCACAAAGGAGTCTGGAGATAGTCACGAAACATGAGGTAAGTCAGAAAGCAAAAGACCTATATTCTATGATATCACTTATAGGCGTTATCTAATAACTGACACAAATGAACATATATCCACAGAGAAAGACACTCACAGACTTAGAAAATAAAACTATGCTCAACTAAAAGGAAAGGTGGGGGGAATGGATAAATTAAGATTAGTGTTACTATATGTATGCAAACACATATTATATACATATCTCAAAAATACCGACCATATAGCAAGGGAGGTCTGCGGAACACTCTGTAACATTTTACATGGGAAGAGGATCTGTACTTGAATAGACATATACAATGTACAAATGAACCAGAGTGTGTTCACCTAGGACAAACAATATTCTAACCTTTAGCCCAATTAAAACACCTTTAAAAACCAAGAAGAAATAATGAGACATAAACTTATGGGGGTTTCTCCACGCACATTCTAATGTAATTTACAACCTAGGAACACGACTTCCAGAAAGGCTCTGCTGCCCTACCACCCAGATTTGGGAATGGAGAAATGCTGCCTCCTTGAGGCCACTTCCCACAACAGCAGCTTTAAACCCATTGCTCTAGGTCACTAAATATTCACAAAACTTAAAGTTCGGGAAATGAGACCTGCTCTCTAAAAAAACTCTTGGGTGGAAAATCGCCCAAAAAATTCAAAAGCGGGCAACCTTCCAAGAAGACAGTTTCAAGAGTTATACTGTACTCCCAATTGTTTCCTTTTTTTAACAGAAAAGAAAACAGCGGAGAAAAATGATGAGTTTTACGAATTTTCAACGACTTACAAACCCAAATTACAAAAACCTATGAGCTCACAGCAGCCAGAAGGGCCATTAGCATAAATGCTGCAAACAATAAATGATGAAGCGATTGTGGAGAAATGCGTACCCTCGATTCTAAGGGGGACGTGGTAAGAGCCACTAATGAAAACACAAAGAAGGTGCTTTGAAAAGGGAAACACGGTGCTACCAGTCAGTGAATCACACCCACTGCAGGGCCTATCACCTGAGAAAATGAGAATCAAAAAGTCACAGGCTGGCAATCCTGCACTCCAACAATATTTACCATAGCCAACACTTGGAAGCAATGAAAATGTCCATCAACCGAGGAATGCACAAAGAAGAAGTGGTCCACGTACACAGTGGAAAATTACTCCAATAAAAAATAAAAATTAAATTTAAAAATCCAACACAACTAAGGAGACATCAGCTTGTGTGGGTTTCTCCGGGCACACTCCACTCTAATTTATAACCGAGAAACACCACAGGCCGCAAGGGCTTTTCCCTAGTTACCAGGGTGGGGAACATAGAAAGGCTGCCGCCCTCTGGCAGTTACCTGCAAAAGCAGTTTTAAAGCCTGTGCTAATGGTCATTTCATATGAATAAGTACTGCAGAAGTGTAAATGAAACCTGCCCTCAAAATGTCTTCAGGGAGGTAAAGGCCAAAACGTTTCAAAATGTGACTCATACTTTAAGAGAACACTTTGAAGAAATAAGGGGTAATCACAGCTTGAAAAATAAAAAGGACATGCCTTAAAGCTCAATTTCAACGGATTATGAGGCACATGCGAATTCAACCACAAAGAGGTATCAGCTCACACTTGTCAGAATAACCATCAGCAAGAAAACTACAAACAATAAATGCTGAAGGTGTTGTGGAGAAATGCATACCCTCAACTGCAAGTGGGACATAAGTTGGAAAGGGCCACAAACTCGAACAGAATGGGGGTGCCTTAAAAACGTAAACATTGAGCTACCATATGATCCAGCAGGCCCACTCCTCCACCTATAATCTAAGAAGAGAGAATTGGAAAGACACAGGCAGGCAAATCTGCATTGCACAGTATTACAATAGCCAAGATATGGAAGTAACCAAAAAGTCCACCAACAGATGGGTGGACAAAGAAGTACTCCTCCATGTACAGATGGAATATTCGCTAGTGAAGAAAATGAAACAATGCCATTTGCAGCGCCATAGATGAGTCTAGACGTAATCACGCCACGTGTAGTCAGTGAGAAAGCAAAATACATATATCCTATGATATCACTTTCAGGAGTTACTTAAAAATTGATACCAATGAAGATATTTCCACAGAGAAAGGCAATCACAGATTCATTAAAAAACTTATGGTTCACCAAATAGAAAGGGATGAGGATTGGATACATTACCATATTGGGGTTAACAGAGATATACAAACCATGTGAAATATATAACCACCAAAGACGTACGGAAGACCAGGAAGAGACTACTCAACATTGTGTCATAACCTACATGGGAAAAGGATGCGAGGAAGAAAAGATACACGTATATGTGTGAAAGACCCACATCTTGCACACCTATAGCAAACAAACCAATGTAATCAAATCTGCCTGGGTAAAAAATAAAAAGTAAATTACAAATATGAACAAGAAGTAATGAGACATAAACTTAAAGGGCTTTTTCCTGGCACGTTCCATTCTAATATACAACCTAGAATACCACTTCCATTAAGGCTCTGTTTCCCTAGTAACCAAATTTGGCAAAGGAGAAATGCTGCCACCTTGTGGCCGTTTCCTGCAAGAGCAGCTTTAAAGTCCCAGCTAATGGTCACTTAACATTCACAAGGACTCAGGGCTGTAAAAGACACTTGCCCTAAAAATTTGTGCTGAAGTAGGGAATGAACAAAAAATTCACAACAGGCAAATGTTTCAAGAAGAGATTATGAAGAGTTAAGTTCTACTCACACTCTTTTTAAAAAAAAGAAAAATGGATAAAAGCTCAACCTCAGGGAGTGTTAGACGCATGCAATCTAATCTACGAAAAGTTTCAACTTACACCAGTCGACTGACCATCAGCAAAAAGTCTACAAACAATAAATGCTGAAGGGGATTTAGAGAACTGTGTACCCTCTACCTTCTGGTGAGACATAAAAGCCAATAATGAGAAAAGAAAGGAGCTGTGTTTAAAAGTAAAAATGGAGGTACCATTCAATCCAGCAGGTGCACCAATGGACCTCTCACCTGAGAAGACAAGAATCGAGAAGACACAGGCCGCAAAAGCTGCAGTGCAGCCTTATTCACAATAGCCAAGACAGTGAAGCAATCAAAATATACAACAAGAGGTGAATGGATAAAGAAGAAGTGGTCCATGTACACAGTGGAATATTAACCATGGAAAACAACGAACCATTGCTCTCTGAGGCACCACAAAGGAGTCTGGAGATAGTCACGAAACATGAGGTAAGTCAGAAAGCAAAAGACCTATATTCTATGATATCACTTATAGGCGTTATCTAATAACTGACACAAATGAACATATATCCACAGAGAAAGACACTCACAGACTTAGAAAATAAAACTATGCTCAACTAAAAGGAAAGGTGGGGGGAATGGATAAATTAAGATTAGTGTTACTATATGTATACAAACACATATTATATACATATCTCAAAAATACCGACCATATAGCAAGGGAGGTCTGCGGAACACTCTGTAACATTTTACATGGGAAGAGGATCTGTACTTGAATAGACATATACAATGTACAAATGAACCAGAGTGTGTTCACCTAGGACAAACAATATTCTAACCTTTAGCCCAATTAAAACACCTTTAAAAACCAAGAAGAAATAATGAGACATAAACTTATGGGGGTTTCTCCACGCACATTCTAATGTAATTTACAACCTAGGAACACGACTTCCAGAAAGGCTCTGCTGCCCTACCACCCAGATTTGGGAATGGAGAAATGCTGCCTCCTTGAGGCCACTTCCCACAACAGCAGCTTTAAACCCATTGCTCTAGGTCACTAAATATTCACAAAACTTAAAGTTCGGGAAATGAGACCTGCTCTCTAAAAAAACTCTTGGGTGGAAAATCGCCCAAAAAATTCAAAAGCGGGCAACCTTCCAAGAAGACAGTTTCAAGAGTTATACTGTACTCCCAATTGTTTCCTTTTTTTAACAGAAAAGAAAACAGCGGAGAAAAATGATGAGTTTTACGAATTTTCAACGACTTACAAACCCAAATTACAAAAACCTATGAGCTCACAGCAGCCAGAAGGGCCATTAGCATAAATGCTGCAAACAATAAATGATGAAGCGATTGTGGAGAAATGCGTACCCTCGATTCTAAGGGGGACGTGGTAAGAGCCACTAATGAAAACACAAAGAAGGTGCTTTGAAAAGGGAAACACGGTGCTACCAGTCAGTGAATCACACCCACTGCAGGGCCTATCACCTGAGAAAATGAGAATCAAAAAGTCACAGGCTGGCAATCCTGCACTCCAACAATATTTACCATAGCCAACACTTGGAAGCAATGAAAATGTCCATCAACCGAGGAATGCACAAAGAAGAAGTGGTCCACGTACACAGTGGAAAATTACTCCAATAAAAAATAAAAATTAAATTTAAAAATCCAACACAACTAAGGAGACATCAGCTTGTGTGGGTTGGTCCGGGCACACTCCACTCTAATTTATAACCGAGAAACACCACAGGCCGCAAGGGCTTTTCCCTAGTTACCAGGGTGGGGAACATAGAAAGGCTGCCGCCCTCTGGCAGTTACCTGCAAAAGCAGTTTTAAAGCCTGTGCTAATGGTCATTTCATATGAATAAGTACTGCAGAAGTGTAAATGAAACCTGCCCTCAAAATGTCTTCAGGGAGGTAAAGGCCAAAACGTTTCAAAATGTGACTCATACTTTAAGAGAACACTTTGAAGAAATAAGGGGTAATCACAGCTTGAAAAATAAAAAGGACATGCCTTAAAGCTCAATTTCAACGGATTATGAGGCACATGCGAATTCAACCACAAAGAGGTATCAGCTCACACTTGTCAGAATAACCATCAGCAAGAAAACTACAAACAATAAATGCTGAAGGTGTTGTGGAGAAATGCATACCCTCAACTGCAAGTGGGACATAAGTTGGAAAGGGCCACAAACTCGAACAGAATGGGGGTGCCTTAAAAACGTAAACATTGAGCTACCATATGATCCAGCAGGCCCACTCCTCCACCTATAATCTAAGAAGAGAGAATTGGAAAGACACAGGCAGGCAAAACTGCATTGCACAGTATTACAATAGCCAAGATATGGA
Source organism: Balaenoptera physalus (assembly GCF_965194825.1). NCBI lineage: Eukaryota > Metazoa > Chordata > Mammalia > Artiodactyla > Balaenopteridae > Balaenoptera > Balaenoptera physalus. The sequence goes on from NW_028125182.1 coordinate 116,747, forward strand.
AGTAACCAAAAAGTCCACCAACAGATGGGTGGACAAAGAAGTACTCCTCCATGTACAGATGGAATATTCGCTAGTGAAGAAAATGAAACAATGCCATTTGCAGCGCCATAGATGAGTCTAGACGTAATCACGCCACGTGTAGTCAGTGAGAAAGCAAAATACATATATCCTATGATATCACTTTCAGGAGTTACTTAAAAATTGATACCAATGAAGATATTTCCACAGAGAAAGGCAATCACAGATTCATTAAAAAACTTATGGTTCACCAAATAGAAAGGGATGAGGATTGGATACATTACCATATTGGGGTTAACAGAGATATACAAACCATGTGAAATATATAACCACCAAAGACGTACGGAAGACCAGGAAGAGACTACTCAACATTGTGTCATAACCTACATGGGAAAAGGATGCGAGGAAGAAAAGATACACGTATATGTGTGAAAGACCCACATCTTGCACACCTATAGCAAACAAACCAATGTAATCAAATCTGCCTGGGTAAAAAATAAAAAGTAAATTACAAATATGAACAAGAAGTAATGAGACATAAACTTAAAGGGCTTTTTCCTGGCACGTTCCATTCTAATATACAACCTAGAATACCACTTCCATTAAGGCTCTGTTTCCCTAGTAACCAAATTTGGCAAAGGAGAAATGCTGCCACCTTGTGGCCGTTTCCTGCAAGAGCAGCTTTAAAGTCCCAGCTAATGGTCACTTAACATTCACAAGGACTCAGGGCTGTAAAAGACACTTGCCCTAAAAATTTGTGCTGAAGTAGGGAATGAACAAAAAATTCACAACAGGCAAATGTTTCAAGAAGAGATTATGAAGAGTTAAGTTCTACTCACACTCTTTTTAAAAAAAAGAAAAATGGATAAAAGCTCAACCTCAGGGAGTGTTAGACGCAAGCAATCTAATCTACGAAAAGTTTCAACTTACACCAGTCGACTGACCATCAGCAAAAAGTCTACAAACAATAAATGCTGAAGGGGATTTAGAGAACTGTGTACCCTCTACCTTCTGGTGAGACATAAAAGCCAATAATGAGAAAAGAAAGGAGCTGTGTTTAAAAGTAAAAATGGAGGTACCATTCAATCCAGCAGGTGCACCAATGGACCTCTCACCTGAGAAGACAAGAATCGAGAAGACACAGGCCGCAAAAGCTGCAGTGCAGCCTTATTCACAATAGCCAAGACAGTGAAGCAATCAAAATATACAACAAGAGGTGAATGGATAAAGAAGAAGTGGTCCATGTACACAGTGGAATATTAACCATGGAAAACAACGAACCATTGCTCTCTGAGGCACCACAAAGGAGTCTGGAGATAGTCACGAAACATGAGGTAAGTCAGAAAGCAAAAGACCTATATTCTATGATATCACTTATAGGCGTTATCTAATAACTGACACAAATGAACATATATCCACAGAGAAAGACACTCACAGACTTAGAAAATAAAACTATGCTCAACTAAAAGGAAAGGTGGGGGGAATGGATAAATTAAGATTAGTGTTACTATATGTATACAAACACATATTATATACATATCTCAAAAATACCGACCATATAGCAAGGGAGGTCTGCGGAACACTCTGTAACATTTTACATGGGAAGAGGATCTGTACTTGAATAGACATATACAATGTACAAATGAACCAGAGTGTGTTCACCTAGGACAAACAATATTCTAACCTTTAGCCCAATTAAAACACCTTTAAAAACCAAGAAGAAATAATGAGACATAAACTTATGGGGGTTTCTCCACGCACATTCTAATGTAATTTACAACCTAGGAACACGACTTCCAGAAAGGCTCTGCTGCCCTACCACCCAGATTTGGGAATGGAGAAATGCTGCCTCCTTGAGGCCACTTCCCACAACAGCAGCTTTAAACCCATTGCTCTAGGTCACTAAATATTCACAAAACTTAAAGTTCGGGAAATGAGACCTGCTCTCTAAAAAAACTCTTGGGTGGAAAATCGCCCAAAAAATTCAAAAGCGGGCAACCTTCCAAGAAGACAGTTTCAAGAGTTATACTGTACTCCCAATTGTTTCCTTTTTTTAACAGAAAAGAAAACAGCGGAGAAAAATGATGAGTTTTACGAATTTTCAACGACTTACAAACCCAAATTACAAAAACCTATGAGCTCACAGCAGCCAGAAGGGCCATTAGCATAAATGCTGCAAACAATAAATGATGAAGCGATTGTGGAGAAATGCGTACCCTCGATTCTAAGGGGGACGTGGTAAGAGCCACTAATGAAAACACAAAGAAGGTGCTTTGAAAAGGGAAACACGGTGCTACCAGTCAGTGAATCACACCCACTGCAGGGCCTATCACCTGAGAAAATGAGAATCAAAAAGTCACAGGCTGGCAAACCTGCACTCCAACAATATTTACCATAGCCAACACTTGGAAGCAATGAAAATGTCCATCAACCGAGGAATGCACAAAGAAGAAGTGGTCCACGTACACAGTGGAAAATTACTCCAATAAAAAATAAAAATTAAATTTAAAAATCCAACACAACTAAGGAGACATCAGCTTGTGTGGGTTTCTCCGGGCACACTCCACTCTAATTTATAACCGAGAAACACCACAGGCCGCAAGGGCTTTTCCCTAGTTACCAGGGTGGGGAACATAGAAAGGCTGCCGCCCTCTGGCAGTTACCTGCAAAAGCAGTTTTAAAGCCTGTGCTAATGGTCATTTCATATGAATAAGTACTGCAGAAGTGTAAATGAAACCTGCCCTCAAAATGTCTTCAGGGAGGTAAAGTCCAAAACGTTTCAAAACGTGACACATACTTTAAGAGAACACTTTGAAGAACTAAGGGGTAATCACAGCTTGAAAAATAAAAAGGACATGCCTTAAAGCTCAATTTCAACGGATTATGAGGCACATGCGAATTCAACCACAAAGAGGTATCAGCTCACACTTGTCAGAATAACCATCAGCAAGAAAACTACAAACAATAAATGCTGAAGGTGTTGTGGAGAAATGCATACCCTCAACTGCAAGTGGGACATAAGTTGGAAAGGGCCACAAACTCGAACAGAATGGGGGTGCCTTAAAAACGTAAACATTGAGCTACCATATGATCCAGCAGGCCCACTCCTCCACCTATAATCTAAGAAGAGAGAATTGGAAAGACACAGGCAGGCAAATCTGCATTGCACAGTATTACAATAGCCAAGATATGGAAGTAACCAAAAAGTCCACCAACAGATGGGTGGACAAAGAAGTACTCCTCCATGTACAGATGGAATATTCGCTAGTGAAGAAAATGAAACAATGCCATTTGCAGCGCCATAGATGAGTCTAGACGTAATCACGCCACGTGTAGTCAGTGAGAAAGCAAAATACATATATCCTATGATATCACTTTCAGGAGTTACTTAAAAATTGATACCAATGAAGATATTTCCACAGAGAAAGGCAATCACAGATTCATTAAAAAACTTATGGTTCACCAAATAGAAAGGGATGAGGATTGGATACATTACCATATTGGGGTTAACAGAGATATACAAACCATGTGAAATATATAACCACCAAAGACGTACGGAAGACCAGGAAGAGACTACTCAACATTGTGTCATAACCTACATGGGAAAAGGATGCGAGGAAGAAAAGATACACGTATATGTGTGAAAGACCCACATCTTGCACACCTATAGCAAACAAACCAATGTAATCAAATCTGCCTGGGTAAAAAATAAAAAGTAAATTACAAATATGAACAAGAAGTAATGAGACATAAACTTAAAGGGCTTTTTCCTGGCACGTTCCATTCTAATATACAACCTAGAATACCACTTCCATTAAGGCTCTGTTTCACTAGTAACCAAATTTGGCAAAGGAGAAATGCTGCCACCTTGTGGCCGTTTCCTGCAAGAGCAGCTTTAAAGTCCCAGCTAATGGTCACTTAACATTCACAAGGACTCAGGGCTGTAAAAGACACTTGCCCTAAAAATTTGTGCTGAAGTAGGGAATGGACAAAAAATTCACAACAGGCAAATGTTTCAAGAAGAGATTATGAAGAGTTAAGTTTTACTCACACTCTTTTTAAAAAAAAGAAAAATGGATAAAAGCTCAACCTCAGGGAGTGTTAGACGCATGCAATCTAATCTACGAAAAGTTTCAACTTACACCAGTCGACTGACCATCAGCAAAAAGTCTACAAACAATAAATGCTGAAGGGGATTTAGAGAACTGTGTACCCTCTACCTTCTGGTGAGACATAAAAGCCAATAATGAGAAAAGAAAGGAGCTGTGTTTAAAAGTAAAAATGGAGGTACCATTCAATCCAGCAGGTGCACCAATGGACCTCTCACCTGAGAAGACAAGAATCGAGAAGACACAGGCCGCAAAAGCTGCAGTGCAGCCTTATTCACAATAGCCAAGACAGTGAAGCAATCAAAATATCCAACAAGAGGTGAATGGATAAAGAAGAAGTGGTCCATGTACACAGTGGAATATTAACCATGGAAAACAACGAACCATTGCTCTCTGAGGCACCACAAAGGAGTCTGGAGATAGTCACGAAACATGAGGTAAGTCGGAAAGCAAAAGACCTATATTCTATGATATCACTTATAGGCGTTACCTAATAACTGACACAAATGAACATATATCCACAGAGAAAGACACTCACAGACTTAGAAAATAAAACTATGCTCAACTAAAAGGAAAGGTGGGGGGAATGGATAAATTAAGATTAGTGTTACTATATGTATACAAACACATATTATATACATATCTCAAAAATACCGACCATATAGCAAGGGAGGTCTGCGGAACCCTCTGTAACATTTTACATGGGAAGAGGATCTGTACTTGAATAGACATATATAATGTCCAAATGAACCAGAGTGTGTTCACCTAGGACAAACAATATTCTAACCTTTAGCCCAATTAATACACCTTTAAAAACCAAGAAGAAATAATGAGACATAAACTTATGGGGGTTTCTCCACGCACATTCTAATGTAATTTACAACCTAGGAACACGACTTCCAGAAAGGCTCTGCTGCCCTACCACCCAGATTTGGGAATGGAGAAATGCTGCCTCCTTGAGGCCACTTCCCACAACAGCAGCTTTAAACCCATTGCTCTAGGTCACTAAATATTCACAAAACTTGAAGTTCGGGAAATGAGACCTGCTCTCTAAAAAAACTCTTGGGTGGAAAATCGCCCAAAAAATTCAAAAGAGGGCAACCTTCCAAGAAGACAGTTTCAAGAGTTATACTGTACTCCCAATTGTTTCCTTTTTTTAACAGAAAAGAAAACAGCGGAGAAAAATGATGAGTTTTACGAATTTTCAACGACTTACAAACCCAAATTACAAAAACCTATGAGCTCACAGCAGCCAGAAGGGCCATTAGCATAAATGCTGCAAACAATAAATGATGAAGCGATTGTGGAGAAATGCGTACCCTCGATTCTAAGGGGGACGTGGTAAGAGCCACTAATGAAAACACAAAGGAGGTGCTTTGAAAAGGGAAACACGGTGCTACCAGTCAGTGAATCACACCCACTGCTGGGCCTATCACCTGAGAAAATGAGAATCAAAAAGTCACAGGCTGGCAATCCTGCAGTCCAACAATATTTACCATAGCCAACACTTGGAAGCAATGAAAATGTCCATCAACCGAGGAATGCACAAAGAAGAACTGGTCCACGTACACAGTGGAAAATTACTCCAATAAAAAATAAAAATTAAATTTAAAAATCCAACACAACTAAGGAGACATCAGCTTGTGTGGGTTGGTCCGGGCACACTCCACTCTAATTTATAACCGAGAAACACCACAGGCCGCAAGGGCTTTTCCCTAGTTACCAGGGTGGGGAACATAGAAAGGCTGCCGCCCTCTGGCAGTTACCTGCAAAAGCAGCTTTAAAGCCTGTGCTAATGGTCATTTCATATGAATAAGTACTGCAGAAGTGTAAATGAAACCTGCCCTCAAAATGTCTTCAGGGAGGTAAAGGCCAAAACGTTTCAAAATATGACACATACTTTAAGAGAACACTTTGTAGAACTAAGGGGTAGTCACAGCTTGAAAAATAAAAAGGACATGCCTTAAAGCTCAATTTCAACGGATTATGAGGCACATGCGAATTCAACCACAAAGAGGTATCAGCTCACACTTGTCAGAATAACCATCAGCAAGAAAACTACAAACAATAAATGCTGAAGGTGTTGTGGAGAAATGCATACCCTCAACTGCAAGTGGGACATAAGTTGGAAAGGGCCACAAACTCGAACAGAATGGGGGTGCCTTAAAAACGTAAACATTGAGCTACCATATGATCCAGCAGGCCCACTCCTCCACCTATAATCTAAGAAGAGAGAATTGGAAAGACACAGGCAGGCAAATCTGCATTGCACACTATTACAATAGCCAAGATATGGAAGTAACCAAAAAGTCCACCAACAGATGGGTGGACAAAGAAGTACTCCTCCATGTACAGATGGAATATTCGCTAGTGAAGAAAATGAAACAATGCCATTTGCAGCGCCATAGATGAGTCTAGACGTAATCACGCCACGTGTAGTCAGTGAGAAAGCAGAATACATATATCCTATGATATCACTTTCAGGAGTTACTTAAAAATTGATACCAATGAAGATATTTCCACAGAGAAAGGCAATCACAGATTCATTAAAAAACTTATGGTTCACCAAATAGAAAGGGATGAGGATTGGATACATTACCATATTGGGGTTAACAGAGATATACAAACCATGTGAAATATATAACCACCAAAGACGTACGGAAGACCAGGAAGAGACTACTCAACATTGTGTCATAACCTACATGGGAAAAGGATGCGAGGAAGAAAAGATACACGTATATGTGTGAAAGACCCACATCTTGCACACCTATAGCAAACAAACCAATGTAATCAAATCTGCCTGGGTAAAAAATAAAAAGTAAATTACAAATATGAACAAGAAGTAATGAGACATAAACTTAAAGGGCTTTTTCCTGGCACGTTCCATTCTAATATACAACCTAGAATACCACTTCCATTAAGGCTCTGTTTCACTAGTAACCAAATTTGGCAAAGGAGAAATGCTGCCACCTTGTGGCCGTTTCCTGCAAGAGCAGCTTTAAAGTCCCAGCTAATGGTCACTTAACATTCACAAGGACTCAGGGCTGTAAAAGACACTTGCCCTAAAAATTTGTGCTGAAGTAGGGAATGGACAAAAAATTCACAACAGGCAAATGTTTCAAGAAGAGATTATGAAGAGTTAAGTTTTACTCACACTCTTTTTAAAAAAAAGAAAAATGGATAAAAGCTCAACCTCAGGGAGTGTTAGACGCATGCAATCTAATCTACGAAAAGTTTCAACTTACACCAGTCGACTGACCATCAGCAAAAAGTCTACAAACAATAAATGCTGAAGGGGATTTAGAGAACTGTGTACCCTCTACCTTCTGGTGAGACATAAAAGCCAATAATGAGAAAAGAAAGGAGCTGTGTTTAAAAGTAAAAATGGAGGTACCATTCAATCCAGCAGGTGCACCAATGGACCTCTCACCTGAGAAGACAAGAATCGAGAAGACACAGGCCGCAAAAGCTGCAGTGCAGCCTTATTCACAATAGCCAAGACAGTGAAGCAATCAAAATATCCAACAAGAGGTGAATGGATAAAGAAGAAGTGGTCCATGTACACAGTGGAATATTAACCATGGAAAACAACGAACCATTGCTCTCTGAGGCACCACAAAGGAGTCTGGAGATAGTCACGAAACATGAGGTAAGTCGGAAAGCAAAAGACCTATATTCTATGATATCACTTATAGGCGTTACCTAATAACTGACACAAATGAACATATATCCACAGAGAAAGACACTCACAGACTTAGAAAATAAAACTATGCTCAACTAAAAGGAAAGGTGGGGGGAATGGATAAATTAAGATTAGTGTTACTATATGTATACAAACACATATTATATACATATCTCAAAAATACCGACCATATAGCAAGGGAGGTCTGCGGAACCCTCTGTAACATTTTACATGGGAAGAGGATCTGTACTTGAATAGACATATATAATGTACAAATGAACCAGAGTGTGTTCACCTAGGACAAACAATATTCTAACCTTTAGCCCAATTAATACACCTTTAAAAACCAAGAAGAAATAATGAGACATAAACTTATGGGGGTTTCTCCACGCACATTCTAATGTAATTTACAACCTAGGAACACGACTTCCAGAAAGGCTCTGCTGCCCTACCACCCAGATTTGGGAATGGAGAAATGCTGCCTCCTTGAGGCCACTTCCCACAACAGCAGCTTTAAACCCATTGCTCTAGGTCACTAAATATTCACAAAACTTGAAGTTCGGGAAATGAGACCTGCTCTCTAAAAAAACTCTTGGGTGGAAAATCGCCCAAAAAATTCAAAAGAGGGCAACCTTCCAAGAAGACAGTTTCAAGAGTTATACTGTACTCCCAATTGTTTCCTTTTTTTAACAGAAAAGAAAACAGCGGAGAAAAATGATGAGTTTTACGAATTTTCAACGACTTACAAACCCAAATTACAAAAACCTATGAGCTCACAGCAGCCAGAAGGGCCATTAGCATAAATGCTGCAAACAATAAATGATGAAGCGATTGTGGAGAAATGCGTACCCTCGATTCTAAGGGGGACGTGGTAAGAGCCACTAATGAAAACACAAAGGAGGTGCTTTGAAAAGGGAAACACGGTGCTACCAGTCAGTGAATCACACCCACTGCTGGGCCTATCACCTGAGAAAATGAGAATCAAAAAGTCACAGGCTGGCAATCCTGCAGTCCAACAATATTTACCATAGCCAACACTTGGAAGCAATGAAAATGTCCATCAACCGAGGAATGCACAAAGAAGAACTGGTCCACGTACACAGTGGAAAATTACTCCAATAAAAAATAAAAATTAAATTTAAAAATCCAACACAACTAAGGAGACATCAGCTTGTGTGGGTTGGTCCGGGCACACTCCACTCTAATTTATAACCGAGAAACACCACAGGCCGCAAGGGCTTTTCCCTAGTTACCAGGGTGGGGAACATAGAAAGGCTGCCGCCCTCTGGCAGTTACCTGCAAAAGCAGCTTTAAAGCCTGTGCTAATGGTCATTTCATATGAATAAGTACTGCAGAAGTGTAAATGAAACCTGCCCTCAAAATGTCTTCAGGGAGGTAAAGGCCAAAACGTTTCAAAATATGACACATACTTTAAGAGAACACTTTGTAGAACTAAGGGGTAGTCACAGCTTGAAAAATAAAAAGGACATGCCTTAAAGCTCAATTTCAACGGATTATGAGGCACATGCGAATTCAACCACAAAGAGGTATCAGCTCACACTTGTCAGAATAACCATCAGCAAGAAAACTACAAACAATAAATGCTGAAGGTGTTGTGGAGAAATGCATACCCTCAACTGCAAGTGGGACATAAGTTGGAAAGGGCCACAAACTCGAACAGAATGGGGGTGCCTTAAAAACGTAAACATTGAGCTACCATATGATCCAGCAGGCCCACTCCTCCACCTATAATCTAAGAAGAGAGAATTGGAAAGACACAGGCAGGCAAATCTGCATTGCACACTATTACAATAGCCAAGATATGGAAGTAACCAAAAAGTCCACCAACAGATGGGTGGACAAAGAAGTACTCCTCCATGTACAGATGGAATATTCGCTAGTGAAGAAAATGAAACAATGCCATTTGCAGCGCCATAGATGAGTCTAGACGTAATCACGCCACGTGTAGTCAGTGAGAAAGCAGAATACATATATCCTATGATATCACTTTCAGGAGTTACTTAAAAATTGATACCAATGAAGATATTTCCACAGAGAAAGGCAATCACAGATTCATTAAAAAACTTATGGTTCACCAAATAGAAAGGGATGAGGATTGGATACATTACCATATTGGGGTTAACAGAGATATACAAACCATGTGAAATATATAACCACCAAAGACGTACGGAAGACCAGGAAGAGACTACTCAACATTGTGTCATAACCTACATGGGAAAAGGATGCGAGGAAGAAAAGATACACGTATATGTGTGAAAGACCCACATCTTGCACACCTATAGCAAACAAACCAATGTAATCAAATCTGCCTGGGTAAAAAATAAAAAGTAAATTACAAATATGAACAAGAAGTAATGAGACATAAACTTAAAGGGCTTTTTCCTGGCACGTTCCATTCTAATATACAACCTGGAATACCACTTCCATTAAGGCTCTGTTTCACTAGTAACCAAATTTGGCAAAGGAGAAATGCTGCCACCTTGTGGCCGTTTCCTGCAAGAGCAGCTTTAAAGTCCCAGCTAATGGTCACTTAACATTCACAAGGACTCAGGGCTGTAAAAGACACTTGCCCTAAAAATTTGTGCTGAAGTAGGGAATGGACAAAAAATTCACAACAGGCAAATGTTTCAAGAAGAGATTATGAAGAGTTAAGTTTTACTCACACTCTTTTTAAAAAAAAGAAAAATGGATAAAAGCTCAACCTCAGGGAGTGTTAGACGCATGCAATCTAATCTACGAAAAGTTTCAACTTACACCAGTCGACTGACCATCAGCAAAAAGTCTACAAACAATAAATGCTGAAGGGGATTTAGAGAACTGTGTACCCTCTACCTTCTGGTGAGACATAAAAGCCAATAATGAGAAAAGAAAGGAGCTGTGTTTAAAAGTAAAAATGGAGGTACCATTCAATCCAGCAGGTGCACCAATGGACCTCTCACCTGAGAAGACAAGAATCGAGAAGACACAGGCCGCAAAAGCTGCAGTGCAGCCTTATTCACAATAGCCAAGACAGTGAAGCAATCAAAATATCCAACAAGAGGTGAATGGATAAAGAAGAAGTGGTCCATGTACACAGTGGAATATTAACCATGGAAAACAACGAACCATTGCTCTCTGAGGCACCACAAAGGAGTCTGGAGATAGTCACGAAACATGAGGTAAGTCGGAAAGCAAAAGACCTATATTCTATGATATCACTTATAGGCGTTACCTAATAACTGACACAAATGAACATATATCCACAGAGAAAGACACTCACAGACTTAGAAAATAAAACTATGCTCAACTAAAAGGAAAGGTGGGGGGAATGGATAAATTAAGATTAGTGTTACTATATGTATACAAACACATATTATATACATATCTCAAAAATACCGACCATATAGCAAGGGAGGTCTGCGGAACCCTCTGTAACATTTTACATGGGAAGAGGATCTGTACTTGAATAGACATATATAATGTACAAATGAACCAGAGTGTGTTCACCTAGGACAAACAATATTCTAACCTTTAGCCCAATTAATACACCTTTAAAAACCAAGAAGAAATAATGAGACATAAACTTATGGGGGTTTCTCCACGCACATTCTAATGTAATTTACAACCTAGGAACACGACTTCCAGAAAGGCTCTGCTGCCCTACCACCCAGATTTGGGAATGGAGAAATGCTGCCTCCTTGAGGCCACTTCCCACAACAGCAGCTTTAAACCCATTGCTCTAGGTCACTAAATATTCACAAAACTTGAAGTTCGGGAAATGAGACCTGCTCTCTAAAAAAACTCTTGGGTGGAAAATCGCCCAAAAAATTCAAAAGAGGGCAACCTTCCAAGAAGACAGTTTCAAGAGTTATACTGTACTCCCAATTGTTTCCTTTTTTTAACAGAAAAGAAAACAGCGGAGAAAAATGATGAGTTTTACGAATTTTCAACGACTTACAAACCCAAATTACAAAAACCTATGAGCTCACAGCAGCCAGAAGGGCCATTAGCATAAATGCTGCAAACAATAAATGATGAAGCGATTGTGGAGAAATGCGTACCCTCGATTCTAAGGGGGACGTGGTAAGAGCCACTAATGAAAACACAAAGGAGGTGCTTTGAAAAGGGAAACACGGTGCTACCAGTCAGTGAATCACACCCACTGCTGGGCCTATCACCTGAGAAAATGAGAATCAAAAAGTCACAGGCTGGCAATCCTGCAGTCCAACAATATTTACCATAGCCAACACTTGGAAGCAATGAAAATGTCCATCAACCGAGGAATGCACAAAGAAGAACTGGTCCACGTACACAGTGGAAAATTACTCCAATAAAAAATAAAAATTAAATTTAAAAATCCAACACAACTAAGGAGACATCAGCTTGTGTGGGTTGGTCCGGGCACACTCCACTCTAATTTATAACCGAGAAACACCACAGGCCGCAAGGGCTTTTCCCTAGTTACCAGGGTGGGGAACATAGAAAGGCTGCCGCCCTCTGGCAGTTACCTGCAAAAGCAGCTTTAAAGCCTGTGCTAATGGTCATTTCATATGAATAAGTACTGCAGAAGTGTAAATGAAACCTGCCCTCAAAATGTCTTCAGGGAGGTAAAGGCCAAAACGTTTCAAAATGTGACACATACTTTAAGAGAACACTTTGTAGAACTAAGGGGTAGTCACAGCTTGAAAAATAAAAAGGACATGCCTTAAAGCTCAATTTCAACGGATTATGAGGCACATGCGAATTCAACCACAAAGAGGTATCAGCTCACACTTGTCAGAATAACCATCAGCAAGAAAACTACAAACAATAAATGCTGAAGGTGTTGTGGAGAAATGCATACCCTCAACTGCAAGTGGGACATAAGTTGGAAAGGGCCACAAACTCGAACAGAATGGGGGTGCCTTAAAAACGTAAACATTGAGCTACCATATGATCCAGCAGGCCCACTCCTCCACCTATAATCTAAGAAGAGAGAATTGGAAAGACACAGGCAGGCAAATCTGCATTGCACAGTATTACAATAGCCAAGATATGGAAGTAACCAAAAAGTCCACCAACAGATGGGTGGACAAAGAAGTACTCCTCCATGTACAGATGGAATATTCGCTAGTGAAGAAAATGAAACAATGCCATTTGCAGCGCCATAGATGAGTCTAGACGTAATCACGCCACGTGTAGTCAGTGAGAAAGCAGAATACATATATCCTATGATATCACTTTCAGGAGTTACTTAAAAATTGATACCAATGAAGATATTTCCACAGAGAAAGGCAATCACAGATTCATTAAAAAACTTATGGTTCACCAAATAGAAAGGGATGAGGATTGGATACATTACCATATTGGGGTTAACAGAGATATACAAACCATGTGAAATATATAACCACCAAAGACGTACGGAAGACCAGGAAGAGACTACTCAACATTGTGTCATAACCTACATGGGAAAAGGATGCGAGGAAGAAAAGATACACGTATATGTGTGAAAGACCCACATCTTGCACACCTATAGCAAACAAACCAATGTAATCAAATCTGCCTGGGTAAAAAATAAAAAGTAAATTACAAATATGAACAAGAAGTAATGAGACATAAACTTAAAGGGCTTTTTCCTGGCACGTTCCATTCTAATATACAACCTGGAATACCACTTCCATTAAGCCTCTGTTTCCCTAGTAACCAAATTTGGCAAAGGAGAAATGCTGCCACCTTGTGGCCGTTTCCTGCAAGAGCAGCTTTAAAGTCCCAGCTAATGGTCACTTAACATTCACAAGGACTCAGGGCTGTAAAAGACACTTGCCCTAAAAATTTGTGCTGAAGTAGGGAATGGACAAAAAATTCACAACAGGCAAATGTTTCAAGAAGAGATTATGAAGAGTTAAGTTTTACTCACACTCTTTTTAAAAAAAAGAAAAATGGATAAAAGCTCAACCTCAGGGAGTGTTAGACGCATGCAATCTAATCTACGAAAAGTTTCAACTTACACCAGTCGACTGACCATCAGCAAAAAGTCTACAAACAATAAATGCTGAAGGGGATTTAGAGAACTGTGTACCCTCTACCTTCTGGTGAGACATAAAAGCCAATAATGAGAAAAGAAAGGAGCTGTGTTTAAAAGTAAAAATGGAGGTACCATTCAATCCAGCAGGTGCACCAATGGACCTCTCACCTGAGAAGACAAGAATCGAGAAGACACAGGCCGCAAAAGCTGCAGTGCAGCCTTATTCACAATAGCCAAGACAGTGAAGCAATCAAAATATACAACAAGAGGTGAATGGATAAAGAAGAAGTGGTCCATGTACACAGTGGAATATTAACCATGGAAAACAACGAACCATTGCTCTCTGAGGCACCACAAAGGAGTCTGGAGATAGTCACGAAACATGAGGTAAGTCAGAAAGCAAAAGACCTATATTCTATGATATCACTTATAGGCGTTATCTAATAACTGACACAAATGAACATATATCCACAGAGAAAGACACTCACAGACTTAGAAAATAAAACTATGCTCAACTAAAAGGAAAGGTGGGGGGAATGGATAAATTAAGATTAGTGTTACTATATGTATACAAACACATATTATATACATATCTCAAAAATACCGACCATATAGCAAGGGAGGTCTGCGGAACCCTCTGTAACATTTTACATGGGAAGAGGATCTGTACTTGAATAGACATATATAATGTACAAATGAACCAGAGTGTGTTCACCTAGGACAAACAATATTCTAACCTTTAGCCCAATTAAAACACCTTTAAAAACCAAGAAGAAATAATGAGACATAAACTTATGGGGGTTTCTCCACGCACATTCTAATGTAATTTACAACCTAGGAACACGACTTCCAGAAAGGCTCTGCTGCCCTACCACCCAGATTTGGGAATGGAGAAATGCTGCCTCCTTGAGGCCACTTCCCACAACAGCAGCTTTAAACCCATTGCTCTAGGTCACTAAATATTCACAAAACTTGAAGTTTGGGAAATGAGACCTGCTCTCTAAAAAAACTCTTGGGTGGAAAATCGCCCAAAAAATTCAAAAGAGGGCAACCTTCCAAGAAGACAGTTTCAAGAGTTATACTGTACTCCCAATTGTTTCCTTTTTTTAACAGAAAAGAAAACAGCGGAGAAAAATGATGAGTTTTACGAATTTTCAACGACTTACAAACCCAAATTACAAAAACCTATGAGCTCACAGCAGCCAGAAGGGCCATTAGCATAAATGCTGCAAACAGTAAATGATGAAGCGATTGTGGAGAAATGCGTACCCTCGATTCTAAGGGGGACGTGGTAAGAGCCACTAATGAAAACACAAAGGAGGTGCTTTGAAAAGGGAAACACGGTGCTACCAGTCAGTGAATCACACCCACTGCTGGGCCTATCACCTGAGAAAATGAGAATCAAAAAGTCACAGGCTGGCAATCCTGCAGTCCAACAATATTTACCATAGCCAACACTTGGAAGCAATGAAAATGTCCATCAACCGAGGAATGCACAAAGAAGAACTGGTCCACGTACACAGTGGAAAATTACTCCAATAAAAAATAAAAATTAAATTTAAAAATCCAACACAACTAAGGAGACATCAGCTTGTGTGGGTTGGTCCGGGCACACTCCACTCTAATTTATAACTGAGAAACACCACAGGCCGCAAGGGCTTTTCCCTAGTTACCAGGGTGGGGAACATAGAAAGGCTGCCGCCCTCTGGCAGTTACCTGCAAAAGCAGCTTTAAAGCCTGTGCTAATGGTCATTTCATATGAATAAGTACTGCAGAAGTGTAAATGAAACCTGCCCTCAAAATGTCTTCAGGGAGGTAAAGGCCAAAACGTTTCAAAATGTGACACATACTTTAAGAGAACACTTTGTAGAACTAAGGGGTAGTCACAGCTTGAAAAATAAAAAGGACATGCCTTAAAGCTCAATTTCAACGGATTATGAGGCACATGCGAATTCAACCACAAAGAGGTATCAGCTCACACTTGTCAGAATAACCATCAGCAAGAAAACTACAAACAATAAATGCTGAAGGTGTTGTGGAGAAATGCATACCCTCAACTGCAAGTGGGACATAAGTTGGAAAGGGCCACAAACTCGAACAGAATGGGGGTGCCTTAAAAACGTAAACATTGAGCTACCATATGATCCAGCAGGCCCACTCCTCCACCTATAATCTAAGAAGAGAGAATTGGAAAGACACAGGCAGGCAAATCTGCATTGCACAGTATTACAATAGCCAAGATATGGAAGTAACCAAAAAGTCCACCAACAGATGGGTGGACAAAGAAGTACTCCTCCATGTACAGATGGAATATTCGCTAGTGAAGAAAATGAAACAATGCCATTTGCAGCGCCATAGATGAGTCTAGACGTAATCACGCCACGTGTAGTCAGTGAGAAAGCAAAATACATATATCCTATGATATCACTTTCAGGAGTTACTTAAAAATTGATACCAATGAAGATATTTGCACAGAGAAAGGCAATCACAGATTCATTAAAAAACTTATGGTTCACCAAATAGAAAGGGATGAGGATTGGATACATTACCATATTGGGGTTAACAGAGATATACAAACCATGTGAAATATATAACCACCAAAGACGTACGGAAGACCAGGAAGAGACTACTCAACATTGTGTCATAACCTACATGGGAAAAGGATGCGAGGAAGAAAAGATACACGTATATGTGTGAAAGACCCACATCTTGCACACCTATAGCAAACAAACCAATGTAATCAAATCTGCCTGGGTAAAAAATAAAAAGTAAATTACAAATATGAACAAGAAGTAATGAGACATAAACTTAAAGGGCTTTTTCCTGGCACGTTCCATTCTAATATACAACCTGGAATACCACTTCCATTAAGGCTCTGTTTCCCTAGTAACCAAATTTGGCAAAGGAGAAATGCTGCCACCTTGTGGCCGTTTCCTGCAAGAGCAGCTTTAAAGTCCCAGCTAATGGTCACTTAACATTCACAAGGACTCAGGGCTGTAAAAGACACTTGCCCTAAAAATTTGTGCTGAAGTAGGGAATGGACAAAAAATTCACAACAGGCAAATGTTTCAAGAAGAGATTATGAAGAGTTAAGTTTTACTCACACTCTTTTTAAAAAAAAGAAAAATGGATAAAAGCTCAACCTCAGGGAGTGTTAGACGCATGCAATCTAATCTACGAAAAGTTTCAACTTACACCAGTCGACTGACCATCAGCAAAAAGTCTACAAACAATAAATGCTGAAGGGGATTTAGAGAACTGTGTACCCTCTACCTTCTGGTGAGACATAAAAGCCAATAATGAGAAAAGAAAGGAGCTGTGTTTAAAAGTAAAAATGGAGGTACCATTCAATCCAGCAGGTGCACCAATGGACCTCTCACCTGAGAAGACAAGAATCGAGAAGACACAGGCCGCAAAAGCTGCAGTGCAGCCTTATTCACAATAGCCAAGACAGTGAAGCAATCAAAATATACAACAAGAGGTGAATGGATAAAGAAGAAGTGGTCCATGTACACAGTGGAATATTAACCATGGAAAACAACGAACCATTGCTCTCTGAGGCACCACAAAGGAGTCTGGAGATAGTCACGAAACATGAGGTAAGTCGGAAAGCAAAAGACCTATATTCTATGATATCACTTATAGGCGTTATCTAATAACTGACACAAATGAACATATATCCACAGAGAAAGACACTCACAGACTTAGAAAATAAAACTATGCTCAACTAAAAGGAAAGGTGGGGGGAATGGATAAATTAAGATTAGTGTTACTATATGTATACAAACACATATTATATACATATCTCAAAAATACCGACCATATAGCAAGGGAGGTCTGCGGAGCCCTCTGTAACATTTTACATGGGAAGAGGATCTGTACTTGAATAGACATATATAATGTACAAATGAACCAGAGTGTGTTCACCTAGGACAAACAATATTCTAACCTTTAGCCCAATTAAAACACCTTTAAAAACCAAGAAGAAATAATGAGACATAAACTTTAGGGGGTTTCTCCACGCACATTCTAATGTAATTTACAATCTAGGAACACGACTTCCAGAAAGGCTCTGCTGCCCTACCACCCAGATTTGGGAATGGAGAAATGCTGCCTCCTTGAGGCCACTTCCCACAACAGCAGCTTTAAACCCATTGCTCTAGGTCACTAAATATTCACAAAACTTGAAGTTCGGGAAATGAGACCTGCTCTCTAAAAAAACTCTTGGGTGGAAAATCGCCCAAAAAATTCAAAAGAGGGCAACCTTCCAAGAAGACAGTTTCAAGAGTTATACTGTACTCCCAATTGTTTCCTTTTTTTAACAGAAAAGAAAACAGCGGAGAAAAATGATGAGTTTTACGAATTTTCAACGACTTACAAACCCAAATTACAAAAAGCTATGAGCTCACAGCAGCCAGAAGGGCCATTAGCATAAATGCTGCAAACAGTAAATGATGAAGCGATTGTGGAGAAATGCGTACCCTCGATTCTAAGGGGGACGTGGTAACAGCCACTAATGAAAACACAAAGAAGGTGCTTTGAAAAGGGAAACACGGTGCTACCAGTCAGTGAATCACACCCACTGCTGGGCCTATCACCTGAGAAAATGAGAATCAAAAAGTCACAGGCTGGCAATCCTGCACTCCAACAATATTTACCATAGCCAACACTTGGAAGCAATGAAAATGTCCATCAACCGAGGAATGCACAAAGAAGAAGTGGTCCACGTACACAGTGGAAAATTACTCCAATAAAAAATAAAAATTAAATTTAAAAATCCAACACAACTAAGGAGACATCAGCTTGTGTGGGTTGGTCCGGGCACACTCCACTCTAATTTATAACTGAGAAACACCACAGGCCGCAAGGGCTTTTCCCTAGTTACCAGGGTGGGGAACATAGAAAGGCTGCCGCCCTCTGGCAGTTACCTGCAAAAGCAGCTTTAAAGCCTGTGCTAATGGTCATTTCATATGAATAAGTACTGCAGAAGTGTAAATGAAACCTGCCTTCAAAATGTCTTCAGGGAGTTAAAGGCCAAAACGTTTCAAAATGTGACACATACTTTAAGAGAACACTTTGTAGAACTAAGGGGTAGTCACAGCTTGAAAAATAAAAAGGACATGCCTTAAAGCTCAATTTCAACGGATTATGAGGCACATGCGAATTCAACCACAAAGAGGTATCAGCTCACACTTGTCAGAATAACCATCAGCAAGAAAACTACAAACAATAAATGCTGAAGGTGTTGTGGAGAAATGCATACCCTCAACTGCAAGTGGGACATAAGTTGGAAAGGGCCACAAACTCGAACAGAATGGGGGTGCCTTAAAAACGTAAACATTGAGCTACCATATGATCCAGCAGGCCCACTCCTCCACCTATAATCTAAGAAGAGAGAATTGGAAAGACACAGGCAGGCAAATCTGCATTGCACAGTATTACAATAGCCAAGATATGGAAGTAACCAAAAAGTCCACCAACAGATGGGTGGACAAAGAAGTACTCCTCCATGTACAGATGCAATATTCGCTAGTGAAGAAAATGAAACAATGCCATTTGCAGCGCCATAGATGAGTCTAGACGTAATCACGCCACGTGTAGTCAGTGAGAAAGCAAAATACATATATCCTATGATATCACTTTCAGGAGTTACTTAAAAATTGATACCAATGAAGATATTTCCACAGAGAAAGGCAATCACAGATTCATTAAAAAACTTATGGTTCACCAAATAGAAAGGGATGAGGATTGGATACATTACCATATTGGGGTTAACAGAGATATACAAACCATGTGAAATATATAACCACCAAAGACGTACGGAAGACCAGGAAGAGACTACTCAACATTGTGTCATAACCTACATGGGAAAAGGATGCGAGGAAGAAAAGATACACGTATATGTGTGAAAGACCCACATCTTGCACACCTATAGCAAACAAACCAATGTAATCAAATCTGCCTGGGTAAAAAATAAAAAGTAAATTACAAATATGAACAAGAAGTAATGAGACATAAACTTAAAGGGCTTTTTCCTGGCACGTTCCATTCTAATATACAACCTGGAATACCACTTCCATTAAGGCTCTGTTTCCCTAGTAACCAAATTTAGCAAAGGAGAAATGCTGCCACCTTGTGGCCGTTTCCTGCAAGAGCAGCTTTAAAGTCCCAGCTAATGGTCACTTAACATTCACAAGGACTCAGGGCTGTAAAAGACACTTGCCCTAAAAATTTGTGCTGAAGTAGGGAATGGACAAAAAATTCACAACAGGCAAATGTTTCAAGAAGAGATTATGAAGAGTTAAGTTTTACTCACACTCTTTTTAAAAAAAAGAAAAATGGATAAAAGCTCAACCTCAGGGAGTGTTAGACGCATGCAATCTAATCTACGAAAAGTTTCAACTTACACCAGTCGACTGACCATCAGCAAAAAGTCTACAAACAATAAATGCTGAAGGGGATTTAGAGAACTGTGTACCCTCTACCTTCTGGTGAGACATAAAAGCCAATAATGAGAAAAGAAAGGAGCTGTGTTTAAAAGTAAAAATGGAGGTACCATTCAATCCAGCAGGTGCACCAATGGACCTCTCACCTGAGAAGACAAGAATCGAGAAGACACAGGCCGCAAAAGCTGCAGTGCAGCCTTATTCACAATAGCCAAGACAGTGAAGCAATCAAAATATACAACAAGAGGTGAATGGATAAAGAAGAAGTGGTCCATGTACACAGTGGAATATTAACCATGGAAAACAACTAACCATTGCTCTCTAAGGCACCACAAAGGAGTCTGGAGATAGTCACGAAACATGAGGTAAGTCGGAAAGCAAAAGACCTATATTCTATGATATCACTTATAGGCGTTATCTAATAACTGACACAAATGAACATATATCCACAGAGAAAGACACTCACAGACTTAGAAAATAAAACTATGCTCAACTAAAAGGAAAGGTGGGGGGAATGGATAAATTAAGATTAGTGTTACTATATGTATACAAACACATATTATATACATATCTCAAAAATACCGACCATATAGCAAGGGAGGTCTGCGGAACCCTCTGTAACATTTTACATGGGAAGAGGATCTGTACTTGAATAGACATATATAATGTACAAATGAACCAGAGTGTGTTCACCTAGGACAAACAATATTCTAACCTTTAGCCCAATTAAAACACCTTTAAAAACCAAGAAGAAATAATGAGACATAAACTTATGGGGGTTTCTCCACGCACATTCTAATGTAATTTACAACCTAGGAACACGACTTCCAGAAAGGCTCTGCTGCCCTACCACCCAGATTTGGGAATGGAGAAATGCTGCCTCCTTGAGGCCACTTCCCACAACAGCAGCTTTAATCCCATTGCTCTAGGTCACTAAATATTCACAAAACTTGAAGTTCGGGAAATGAGACCTGCTCTCTAAAAAAACTCTTGGGTGGAAAATCGCCCAAAAAATTCAAAAGAGGGCAACCTTCCAAGAAGACAGTTTCAAGAGTTATACTGTACTCCCAATTGTTTCCTTTTTTTAACAGAAAAGAAAACAGCGGAGAAAAATGATGAGTTTTACGAATTTTCAACGACTTACAAACCCAAATTACAAAAAGCTATGAGCTCACAGCAGCCAGAAGGGCCATTAGCATAAATGCTGCAAACAGTAAATGATGAAGCGATTGTGGAGAAATGCGTACCCTCGATTCTAAGGGGGACGTGGTAACAGCCACTAATGAAAACACAAAGAATGTGCTTTGAAAAGGGAAACACGGTGCTACCAGTCAGTGAATCACACCCACTGCTGGGCCTATCACCTGAGAAAATGAGAATCAAAAAGTCACAGGCTGGCAATCCTGCACTCCAACAATATTTACCATAGCCAACACTTGGAAGCAATGAAAATGTCCATCAACCGAGGAATGCACAAAGAAGAAGTGGTCCACGTACACAGTGGAAAATTACTCCAATAAAAAATAAAAATTAAATTTAAAAATCCAACACAACTAAGGAGACATCAGCTTGTGTGGGTTGGTCCGGGCACACTGCACTCTAATTTATAACCGAGAAACACCACAGGCCGCAAGGGCTTTTCCCTAGTTACCAGGGTGGGGAACATAGAAAGGCTGCCGCCCTCTGGCAGTTACCTGCAAAAGCAGCTTTAAAGCCTGTGCTAATGATCATTTCATATGAATAAGTACTGCAGAAGTGTAAATGAAACCTGCCCTCAAAATGTCTTCAGGGAGGTAAAGGCCAAAACGTTTCAAAATGTGACACATACTTTAAGAGAACACTTTGTAGAACTAAGGGGTAATCACAGCTTGAAAAATAAAAAGGACATGCCTTAAAGCTCAATTTCAACGGATTATGAGGCACATGCAAATTCAACCACAAAGAGGTATCAGCTCACACTTGTCAGAATAACCATCAGCAAGAAAACTACAAACAATAAATGCTGAAGGTGTTGTGGAGAAATGCATACCCTCAACTGCAAGTGGGACATAAGTTGGAAAGGGCCACAAACTCGAACAGAATGGGGGTGCCTTAAAAACGTAAACATTGAGCTACCATATGATCCAGCAGGCCCACTCCTCCACCTATAATCTAAGAAGAGAGAATTGGAAAGACACAGGCAGGCAAATCTGCATTGCACAGTATTACAATAGCCAAGATATGGAAGTAACCAAAAAGTCCACCAACAGATGGGTGGACAAAGAAGTACTCCTCCATGTACAGATGGAATATTCGCTAGTGAAGAAAATGAAAGAATGCCATTTGCAGCGCCATAGATGAGTCTAGACGTAATCACGCCACGTGTAGTCAGTGAGAAAGCAAAATACATATATCCTATTATATCACTTTCAGGAGTTACTTAAAAATTGATACCAATGAAGATATTTCCACAGAGAAAGGCAATCACAGATTCATTAAAAAACTTATGGTTCACCAAATAGAAAGGGATGAGGATTGGATACATTACCATATTGGGGTTAACAGAGATATACAAACCATGTGAAATATATAACCACCAAAGACGTACGGAAGACCAGGAAGAGACTACTCAACATTGTGTCATAACCTACATGGGAAAAGGATGCGAGGAAGAAAAGATACACGTATATGTGTGAAAGACCCACATCTTGCACACCTATAGCAAACAAACCAATGTAATCAAATCTGCCTGGGTAAAAAATAAAAAGTAAATTACAAATATGAACAAGAAGTAATGAGACATAAACTTAAAGGGCTTTTTCCTGGCACGTTCCATTCTAATATACAACCTAGAATACCACTTCCATTAAGGCTCTGTTTCCCTAGTAACCAAATTTGGCAAAGGAGAAATGCTGCCACCTTGTGGCCGTTTCCTGCAAGAGCAGCTTTAAAGTCCCAGCTAATGGTCACTTAACATTCACAAGGACTCAGGGCTGTAAAAGACACTTGCCCTAAAAATTTGTGCTGAAGTAGGGAATGAACAAAAAATTCACAACAGGCAAATGTTTCAAGAAGAGATTATGAAGAGTTAAGTTTTACTCACACTCTTTTTAAAAAAAAGAAAAATGGATAAAAGCTCAACCTCAGGGAGTGTTAGACGCATGCAATCTAATCTACGAAAAGTTTCAACTTACACCAGTCGACTGACCATCAGCAAAAAGTCTACAAACAATAAATGCTGAAGGGGATTTAGAGAACTGTGTACCCTCTACCTTCTGGTGAGACATAAAAGCCAATAATGAGAAAAGAAAGGAGCTGTGTTTAAAAGTAAAAATGGAGGTACCATTCAATCCAGCAGGTGCACCAATGGACCTCTCACCTGAGAAGACAAGAATCGAGAAGACACAGGCCGCAAAAGCTGCAGTGCAGCCTTATTCACAATAGCCAAGACAGTGAAGCAATCAAAATATACAACAAGAGGTGAATGGATAAAGAAGAAGTGGTCCATGTACACAGTGGAATATTAACCATGGAAAACAACTAACCATTGCTCTCTGAGGCACCACAAAGGAGTCTGGAGATAGTCACGAAACATGAGGTAAGTCGGAAAGCAAAAGACCTATATTCTATGATATCACTTATAGGCGTTATCTAATAACTGACACAAATGAACATATATCCACAGAGAAAGACACTCACAGACTTAGAAAATAAAACTATGCTCAACTAAAAGGAAAGGTGGGGGGAATAGATAAATTAAGATTAGTGTTACTATATGTATACAAACACATATTATATACATATCTCAAAAATACCGACCATATAGCAAGGGAGGTCTGCGGAACACTCTGTAACATTTTACATGGGAAGAGGATCTGTACTTGAATAGACATATACAATGTATAAATGAACCAGAGTGTGTTCACCTAGGACAAACAATATTCTAACCTTTAGCCCAATTAAAACACCTTTAAAAACCAAGAAGAAATAATGAGACATAAACTTATGGGGGTTTCTCCACGCACATTCTAATGTAATTTACAACCTAGGAACACGACTTCCAGAAAGGCTCTGCTGCCCTACCACCCAGATTTGGGAATGGAGAAATGCTGCCTCCTTGAGGCCACTTCCCACAACAGCAGCTTTAAACCCATTGCTCTAGGTCACTAAATATTCACAAAACTTAAAGTTCGGGAAATGAGACCTGCTCTCTAAAAAAACTCTTGGGTGGAAAATCGCCCAAAAAATTCAAAAGCGGGCAACCTTCCAAGAAGACAGTTTCAAGAGTTATACTGTACTCCCAATTGTTTCCTTTTTTTAACAGAAAAGAAAACAGCGGAGAAAAATGATGAGTTTTACGAATTTTCAACGACTTACAAACCCAAATTACAAAAACCTATGAGCTCACAGCAGCCAGAAGGGCCATTAGCATAAATGCTGCAAACAATAAATGATGAAGCGATTGTGGAGAAATGCGTACCCTCGATTCTAAGGGGGACGTGGTAAGAGCCACTAATCAAAACACAAAGGAGGTGCTTTGAAAAGGGAAACACGGTGCTACCAGTCAGTGAATCACACCCACTGCTGGGCCTATCACCTGAGAAAATGAGAATCAAAAAGTCACAGGCTGGCAATCCTGCACTCCAACAATATTTACCATAGCCAACACTTGGAAGCAATGAAAATGTCCATCAACCGAGGAATGCACAAAGAAGAAGTGGTCCACGTACACAGTGGAAAATTACTCCAATAAAAAATAAAAATTAAATTTAAAAATCCAACACAACTAAGGAGACATCAGCTTGTGTGGGTTGGTCCGGGCACACTCCACTCTAATTTATAACCGAGAAACACCACAGGCCGCAAGGGCTTTTCCCTAGTTACCAGGGTGGGGAACATAGAAAGGCTGCCGCCCTCTGGCAGTTACCTGCAAAAGCAGCTTTAAAGCCTGTGCTAATGGTCATTTCATATGAATAAGTACTGCAGAAGTGTAAATGAAACCTGCCCTCAAAATGTCTTCAGGGAGGTAAAGGCCAAAACGTTTCAAAATGTGACACATACTTTAAGAGAACACTTTGTAGAACTAAGGGGTAGTCACAGCTTGAAAAATAAAAAGGACATGCCTTAAAGCTCAATTTCAACGGATTATGAGGCACATGCGAATTCAACCACAAAGAGGTATCAGCTCACACTTGTCAGAATAACCATCAGCAAGAAAACTACAAACAATAAATGCTGAAGGTGTTGTGGAGAAATGCATACCCTCAACTGCAAGTGGGACATAAGTTGGAAAGGGCCACAAACTCGAACAGAATGGGGGTGCCTTAAAAACGTAAACATTGAGCTACCATATGATCCAGCAGGCCCACTCCTCCACCTATAATCTAAGAAGAGAGAATTGGAAAGACACAGGCAGGCAAATCTGCATTGCACAGTATTACAATAGCCAAGATATGGAAGTAACCAAAAAGTCCACCAACAGATGGGTGGACAAAGAAGTACTCCTCCATGTACAGATGGAATATTCGCTAGTGAAGAAAATGAAACAATGCCATTTGCAGCGCCATAGATGAGTCTAGACGTAATCACGCCACGTGTAGTCAGTGAGAAAGCAAAATACATATATCCTATGATATCACTTTCAGGAGTTACTTAAAAATTGATACCAATGAAGATATTTCCACAGAGAAAGGCAATCACAGATTCATTAAAAAACTTATGGTTCACCAAATAGAAAGGGATGAGGATTGGATACATTACCATATTGGGGTTAACAGAGATATACAAACCATGTGAAATATATAACCACCAAAGACGTACGGAAGACCAGGAAGAGACTACTCAACATTGTGTCATAACCTACATGGGAAAAGGATGCGAGGAAGAAAAGATACACGTATATGTGTGAAAGACCCACATCTTGCACACCTATAGCAAACAAACCAATGTAATCAAATCTGCCTGGGTAAAAAATAAAAAGTAAATTACAAATATGAACAAGAAGTAATGAGACATAAACTTAAAGGGCTTTTTCCTGGCACGTTCCATTCTAATATACAACCTAGAATACCACTTCCATTAAGGCTCTGTTTCCCTAGTAACCAAATTTGGCAAAGGAGAAATGCTGCCACCTTGTGGCCGTTTACTGCAAGAGCAGCTTTAAAGTCCCAGCTAATGGTCACTTAACATTCACAAGGACTCAGGGCTGTAAAAGACACTTGCCCTAAAAATTTGTGCTGAAGTAGGGAATGGACAAAAAATTCACAACAGGCAAATGTTTCAAGAAGAGATTATGAAGAGTTAAGTTTTACTCACACTCTTTTTAAAAAAAAGAAAAATGGATAAAAGCTCAACCTCAGGGAGTGTTAGACGCATGCAATCTAATCTACGAAAAGTTTCAACTTACACCAGTCGACTGACCATCAGCAAAAAGTCTACAAACAATAAATGCTGAAGGGGATTTAGAGAACTGTGTACCCTCTACCTTCTGGTGAGACATAAAAGCCAATAATGAGAAAAGAAAGGAGCTGTGTTTAAAAGTAAAAATGGAGGTACCATTCAATCCAGCAGGTGCACCAATGGACCTCTCACCTGAGAAGACAAGAATCGAGAAGACACAGGCCGCAAAAGCTGCAGTGCAGCCTTATTCACAATAGCCAAGACAGTGAAGCAATCAAAATATCCAACAAGAGGTGAATGGATAAAGAAGAAGTGGTCCATGTACACAGTGGAATATTAACCATGGAAAACAACGAACCATTGCTCTCTGAGGCACCGCAAAGGAGGCTGGAGATAGTCACGAAACATGAGGTAAGTCGGAAAGCAAAAGACCTATATTCTATGATATCACTTATAGGCGTTATCTAATAACTGACACAAAGGAACATATATCCACAGAGAAAGACACTCACAGACTTAGAAAATAAAACTATGCTCAACTAAAAGGAAAGGTGGGGGGAATGGATAAATTAAGATTAGTGTTACTATATGTATACAAACACATATTATATACATATCTCAAAAATACCGACCATATAGCAAGGGAGGTCTGCGGAACCCTCTGTAACATTTTACATGGGAAGAGGATCTGTACTTGAATAGACATATATAATGTCCAAATGAACCAGAGTGTGTTCACCTAGGACAAACAATATTCTAACCTTTAGCCCAATTAAAACACCTTTAAAAACCAAGAAGAAATAATGAGACATAAACTTATGGGGGTTTCTCCACGCACATTCTAATGTAATTTACAACCTAGGAACACGACTTCCAGAAAGGCTCTGCTGCCCTACCACCCAGATTTGGGAATGGAGAAATGCTGCCTCCTTGAGGCCACTTCCCACAACAGCAGCTTTAATCCCATTGCTCTAGGTCACTAAATATTCACAAAACTTGAAGTTCGGGAAATGAGACCTGCTCTCTAAAAAAACTCTTGGGTGGAAAATCGCCCAAAAAATTCAAAAGAGGGCAACCTTCCAAGAAGACAGTTTCAAGAGTTATACTGTACTCCCAATTGTTTCCTTTTTTTAACAGAAAAGAAAACAGCGGAGAAAAATGATGAGTTTTACGAATTTTCAACGACTTACAAACCCAAATTACAAAAACCTATGAGCTCACAGCAGCCAGAAGGGCCATTAGCATAAATGCTGCAAACAGTAAATGATGAAGCGATTGTGGAGAAATGCGTACCCTCGATTCTAAGGGGGACGTGGTAACAGCCACTAATGAAAACACAAAGAAGGTGCTTTGAAAAGGGAAACACGGTGCTACCAGTCAGTGAATCACACCCACTGCTGGGCCTATCACCTGAGAAAATGAGAATCAAAAAGTCACAGGCTGGCAATCCTGCACTCCAACAATATTTACCATAGCCAACACTTGGAAGCAATGAAAATGTCCATCAACCGAGGAATGCACAAAGAAGAAGTGGTCCACGTACACAGTGGAAAATTACTCCAATAAAAAATAAAAATTAAATTTAAAAATCCAACAAAACTAAGGAGACATCAGCTTGTGTGGGTTGGTCCGGGCACACTCCACTCTAATTTATAACCGAGAAACACCACAGGCCGCAAGGGCTTTTCCCTAGTTACCAGGGTGGGGAACATAGAAAGGCTGCCGCCCTCTGGCAGTTACCTGCAAAAGCAGCTTTAAAGCCTGTGCTAATGATCATTTCATATGAATAAGTACTGCAGAAGTGTAAATGAAACCTGCCCTCAAAATGTCTTCAGGGAGGTAAAGGCCAAAACGTTTCAAAATGTGACACATACTTTAAGAGAACACTTTGTAGAACTAAGGGGTAATCACAGCTTGAAAAATAAAAAGGACATGCCTTAAAGCTCAATTTCAACGGATTATGAGGCACATGCAAATTCAACCACAAAGAGGTATCAGCTCACACTTGTCAGAATAACCATCAGCAAGAAAACTACAAACAATAAATGCTGAAGGTGTTGTGGAGAAATGCATACCCTCAACTGCAAGTGGGACATAAGTTGGAAAGGGCCACAAACTCGAACAGAATGGGGGTGCCTTAAAAACGTAAACATTGAGCTACCATATGATCCAGCAGGCCCACTCCTCCACCTATAATCTAAGAAGAGAGAATTGGAAAGACACAGGCAGGCAAATCTGCATTGCACAGTATTACAATAGCCAAGATATGGAAGTAACCAAAAAGTCCACCAACAGATGGGTGGACAAAGAAGTACTCCTCCATGTACAGATGGAATATTCGCTAGTGAAGAAAATGAAAGAATGCCATTTGCAGCGCCATAGATGAGTCTAGACGTAATCACGCCACGTGTAGTCAGTGAGAAAGCAAAATACATATATCCTATGATATCACTTTCAGGAGTTACTTAAAAATTGATACCAATGAAGATATTTCCACAGAGAAAGGCAATCACAGATTCATTAAAAAACTTATGGTTCACCAAATAGAAAGGGATGAGGATTGGATACATTACCATATTGGGGTTAACAGAGATATACAAACCATGTGAAATATATAACCACCAAAGACGTACGGAAGACCAGGAAGAGACTACTCAACATTGTGTCATAACCTACATGGGAAAAGGATGCGAGGAAGAAAAGATACACGTATATGTGTGAAAGACCCACATCTTGCACACCTATAGCAAACAAACCAATGTAATCAAATCTGCCTGGGTAAAAAATAAAAAGTAAATTACAAATATGAACAAGAAGTAATGAGACATAAACTTAAAGGGCTTTTTCCTGGCACGTTCCATTCTAATATACAACCTAGAATACCACTTCCATTAAGGCTCTGTTTCCCTAGTAACCAAATTTGGCAAAGGAGAAATGCTGCCACCTTGTGGCCGTTTCCTGCAAGAGCAGCTTTAAAGTCCCAGCTAATGGTCACTTAACATTCACAAGGACTCAGGGCTGTAAAAGACACTTGCCCTAAAAATTTGTGCTGAAGTAGGGAATGAACAAAAAATTCACAACAGGCAAATGTTTCAAGAAGAGATTATGAAGAGTTAAGTTTTACTCACACTCTTTTTAAAAAAAAGAAAAATGGATAAAAGCTCAACCTCAGGGAGTGTTAGACGCATGCAATCTAATCTACGAAAAGTTTCAACTTACACCAGTCGACTGACCATCAGCAAAAAGTCTACAAACAATAAATGCTGAAGGGGATTTAGAGAACTGTGTACCCTCTACCTTCTGGTGAGACATAAAAGCCAATAATGAGAAAAGAAAGGAGCTGTGTTTAAAAGTAAAAATGGAGGTACCATTCAATCCAGCAGGTGCACCAATGGACCTCTCACCTGAGAAGACAAGAATCGAGAAGACACAGGCCGCAAAAGCTGCAGTGCAGCCTTATTCACAATAGCCAAGACAGTGAAGCAATCAAAATATACAACAAGAGGTGAATGGATAAAGAAGAAGTGGTCCATGTACACAGTGGAATATTAACCATGGAAAACAACTAACCATTGCTCTCTGAGGCACCACAAAGGAGTCTGGAGATAGTCACGAAACATGAGGTAAGTCGGAAAGCAAAAGACCTATATTCTATGATATCACTTATAGGCGTTATCTAATAACTGACACAAATGAACATATATCCACAGAGAAAGACACTCACAGACTTAGAAAATAAAACTATGCTCAACTAAAAGGAAAGGTGGGGGGAATGGATAAATTAAGATTAGTGTTACTATATGTATACAAACACATATTATATACATATCTCAAAAATACCGACCATATAGCAAGGGAGGTCTGCGGAACACTCTGTAACATTTTACATGGGAAGAGGATCTGTACTTGAATAGACATATACAATGTATAAATGAACCAGAGTGTGTTCACCTAGGACAAACAATATTCTAACCTTTAGCCCAATTAAAACACCTTTAAAAACCAAGAAGAAATAATGAGACATAAACTTATGGGGGTTTCTCCACGCACATTCTAATGTAATTTACAACCTAGGAACACGACTTCCAGAAAGGCTCTGCTGCCCTACCACCCAGATTTGGGAATGGAGAAATGCTGCCTCCTTGAGGCCACTTCCCACAACAGCAGCTTTAAACCCATTGCTCTAGGTCACTAAATATTCACAAAACTTAAAGTTCGGGAAATGAGACCTGCTCTCTAAAAAAACTCTTGGGTGGAAAATCGCCCAAAAAATTCAAAAGCGGGCAACCTTCCAAGAAGACAGTTTCAAGAGTTATACTGTACTCCCAATTGTTTCCTTTTTTTAACAGAAAAGAAAACAGCGGAGAAAAATGATGAGTTTTACGAATTTTCAACGACTTACAAACCCAAATTACAAAAACCTATGAGCTCACAGCAGCCAGAAGGGCCATTAGCATAAATGCTGCAAACAATAAATGATGAAGCGATTGTGGAGAAATGCGTACCCTCGATTCTAAGGGGGACGTGGTAAGAGCCACTAATCAAAACACAAAGGAGGTGCTTTGAAAAGGGAAACACGGTGCTACCAGTCAGTGAATCACACCCACTGCTGGGCCTATCACCTGAGAAAATGAGAATCAAAAAGTCACAGGCTGGCAATCCTGCACTCCAACAATATTTACCATAGCCAACACTTGGAAGCAATGAAAATGTCCATCAACCGAGGAATGCACAAAGAAGAAGTGGTCCACGTACACAGTGGAAAATTACTCCAATAAAAAATAAAAATTAAATTTAAAAATCCAACACAACTAAGGAGACATCAGCTTGTGTGGGTTGGTCCGGGCACACTCCACTCTAATTTATAACCGAGAAACACCACAGGCCGCAAGGGCTTTTCCCTAGTTACCAGGGTGGGGAACATAGAAAGGCTGCCGCCCTCTGGCAGTTACCTGCAAAAGCAGCTTTAAAGCCTGTGCTAATGGTCATTTCATATGAATAAGTACTGCAGAAGTGTAAATGAAACCTGCCCTCAAAATGTCTTCAGGGAGGTAAAGGCCAAAACGTTTCAAAATGTGACACATACTTTAAGAGAACACTTTGTAGAACTAAGGGGTAGTCACAGCTTGAAAAATAAAAAGGACATGCCTTAAAGCTCAATTTCAACGGATTATGAGGCACATGCGAATTCAACCACAAAGAGGTATCAGCTCACACTTGTCAGAATAACCATCAGCAAGAAAACTACAAACAATAAATGCTGAAGGTGTTGTGGAGAAATGCATACCCTCAACTGCAAGTGGGACATAAGTTGGAAAGGGCCACAAACTCGAACAGAATGGGGGTGCCTTAAAAACGTAAACATTGAGCTACCATATGATCCAGCAGGCCCACTCCTCCACCTATAATCTAAGAAGAGAGAATTGGAAAGACACAGGCAGGCAAATCTGCATTGCACAGTATTACAATAGCCAAGATATGGAAGTAACCAAAAAGTCCACCAACAGATGGGTGGACAAAGAAGTACTCCTCCATGTACAGATGGAATATTCGCTACTGAAGAAAATGAAACAATGCCATTTGCAGCGCCATAGATGAGTCTAGACGTAATCACGCCACGTGTAGTCAGTGAGAAAGCAAAATACATATATCCTATGATATCACTTTCAGGAGTTACTTAAAAATTGATACCAATGAAGATATTTCCACAGAGAAAGGCAATCACAGATTCATTAAAAAACTTATGGTTCACCAAATAGAAAGGGATGAGGATTGGATACATTACCATATTGGGGTTAACAGAGATATACAAACCATGTGAAATATATAACCACCAAAGACGTACGGAAGACCAGGAAGAGACTACTCAACATTGTGTCATAACCTACATGGGAAAAGGATGCGAGGAAGAAAAGATACACGTATATGTGTGAAAGACCCACATCTTGCACACCTATAGCAAACAAACCAATGTAATCAAATCTGCCTGGGTAAAAAATAAAAAGTAAATTACAAATATGAACAAGAAGTAATGAGACATAAACTTAAAGGGCTTTTTCCTGGCACGTTCCATTCTAATATACAACCTAGAATACCACTTCCATTAAGGCTCTGTTTCCCTAGTAACCAAATTTGGCAAAGGAGAAATGCTGCCACCTTGTGGCCGTTTCCTGCAAGAGCAGCTTTAAAGTCCCAGCTAATGGTCACTTAACATTCACAAGGACTCAGGGCTGTAAAAGACACTTGCCCTAAAAATTTGTGCTGAAGTAGGGAATGGACAAAAAATTCACAACAGGCAAATGTTTCAAGAAGAGATTATGAAGAGTTAAGTTTTACTCACACTCTTTTTAAAAAAAAGAAAAATGGATAAAAGCTCAACCTCAGGGAGTGTTAGACGCATGCAATCTAATCTACGAAAAGTTTCAACTTACACCAGTCGACTGACCATCAGCAAAAAGTCTACAAACAATAAATGCTGAAGGGGATTTAGAGAACTGTGTACCCTCTACCTTCTGGTGAGACATAAAAGCCAATAATGAGAAAAGAAAGGAGCTGTGTTTAAAAGTAAAAATGGAGGTACCATTCAATCCAGCAGGTGCACCAATGGACCTCTCACCTGAGAAGACAAGAATCGAGAAGACACAGGCCGCAAAAGCTGCAGTGCAGCCTTATTCACAATAGCCAAGACAGTGAAGCAATCAAAATATCCAACAAGAGGTGAATGGATAAAGAAGAAGTGGTCCATGTACACAGTGGAATATTAACCATGGAAAACAACGAACCATTGCTCTCTGAGGCACCGCAAAGGAGGCTGGAGATAGTCACGAAACATGAGGTAAGTCGGAAAGCAAAAGACCTATATTCTATGATATCACTTATAGGCGTTATCTAATAACTGACACAAAGGAACATATATCCACAGAGAAAGACACTCACAGACTTAGAAAATAAAACTATGCTCAACTAAAAGGAAAGGTGGGGGGAATGGATAAATTAAGATTAGTGTTACTATATGTATACAAACACATATTATATACATATCTCAAAAATACCGACCATATAGCAAGGGAGGTCTGCGGAACCCTCTGTAACATTTTACATGGGAAGAGGATCTGTACTTGAATAGACATATATAATGTCCAAATGAACCAGAGTGTGTTCACCTAGGACAAACAATATTCTAACCTTTAGCCCAATTAAAACACCTTTAAAAACCAAGAAGAAATAATGAGACATAAACTTATGGGGGTTTCTCCACGCACATTCTAATGTAATTTACAACCTAGGAACACGACTTCCAGAAAGGCTCTGCTGCCCTACCACCCAGATTTGGGAATGGAGAAATGCTGCCTCCTTGAGGCCACTTCCCACAACAGCAGCTTTAATCCCATTGCTCTAGGTCACTAAATATTCACAAAACTTGAAGTTCGGGAAATGAGACCTGCTCTCTAAAAAAACTCTTGGGTGGAAAATCGCCCAAAAAATTCAAAAGAGGGCAACCTTCCAAGAAGACAGTTTCAAGAGTTATACTGTACTCCCAATTGTTTCCTTTTTTTAACAGAAAAGAAAACAGCGGAGAAAAATGATGAGTTTTACGAATTTTCAACGACTTACAAACCCAAATTACAAAAAGCTATGAGCTCACAGCAGCCAGAAGGGCCATTAGCATAAATGCTGCAAACAGTAAATGATGAAGCGATTGTGGAGAAATGCGTACCCTCGATTCTAAGGGGGACGTGGTAACAGCCACTAATGAAAACACAAAGAAGGTGCTTTGAAAAGGGAAACACGGTGCTACCAGTCAGTGAATCACACCCACTGCTGGGCCTATCACCTGAGAAAATGAGAATCAAAAAGTCACAGGCTGGCAATCCTGCACTCCAACAATATTTACCATAGCCAACACTTGGAAGCAATGAAAATGTCCATCAACCGAGGAATGCACAAAGAAGAAGTGGTCCACGTACACAGTGGAAAATTACTCCAATAAAAAATAAAAATTAAATTTAAAAATCCAACAAAACTAAGGAGACATCAGCTTGTGTGGGTTGGTCCGGGCACACTCCACTCTAATTTATAACCGAGAAACACCACAGGCCGCAAGGGCTTTTCCCTAGTTACCAGGGTGGGGAACATAGAAAGGCTGCCGCCCTCTGGCAGTTACCTGCAAAAGCAGCTTTAAAGCCTGTGCTAATGATCATTTCATATGAATAAGTACTGCAGAAGTGTAAATGAAACCTGCCCTCAAAATGTCTTCAGGGAGGTAAAGGCCAAAACGTTTCAAAATGTGACACATACTTTAAGAGAACACTTTGTAGAACTAAGGGGTAGTCACAGCTTGAAAAATAAAAAGGACATGCCTTAAAGCTCAATTTCAACGGATTATGAGGCACATGCAAATTCAACCACAAAGAGGTATCAGCTCACACTTGTCAGAATAACCATCAGCAAGAAAACTACAAACAATAAATGCTGAAGGTGTTGTGGAGAAATGCATACCCTCAACTGCAAGTGGGACATAAGTTGGAAAGGGCCACAAACTCGAACAGAATGGGGGTGCCTTAAAAACGTAAACATTGAGCTACCATATGATCCAGCAGGCCCACTCCTCCACCTATAATCTAAGAAGAGAGAATTGGAAAGACACAGGCAGGCAAATCTGCATTGCACATTATTACAATAGCCAAGATATGGAAGTAACCAAAAAGTCCACCAACAGATGGGTGGACAAAGAAGTACTCCTCCATGTACAGATGCAATATTCGCTAGTGAAGAAAATGAAACAATGCCATTTGCAGCGCCATAGATGAGTCTAGACGTAATCACGCCACGTGTAGTCAGTGAGAAAGCAAAATACATATATCCTATGATATCACTTTCAGGAGTTACTTAAAAATTGATACCAATGAAGATATTTCCACAGAGAAAGGCAATCACAGATTCATTAAAAAACTTATGGTTCACCAAATAGAAAGGGATGAGGATTGGATACATTACCATATTGGGGTTAACAGAGATATACAAACCATGTGAAATATATAACCACCAAAGACGTACGGAAGACCAGGAAGAGACTACTCAACATTGCGTCATAACCTACATGGGAAAAGGATGCGAGGAAGAAAAGATACACGTATATGTGTGAAAGACCCACATCTTGCACACCTATAGCAAACAAACCAATGTAATCAAATCTGCCTGGGTAAAAAATAAAAAGTAAATTACAAATATGAACAAGAAGTAATGAGACATAAACTTAAAGGGCTTTTTCCTGGCACGTTCCATTCTAATATACAACCTAGAATACCACTTCCATTAAGGCTCTGTTTCCCTAGTAACCAAATTTGGCAAAGGAGAAATGCTGCCACCTTGTGGCCGTTTCCTGCAAGAGCAGCTTTAAAGTCCCAGCTAATGGTCACTTAACATTCACAAGGACTCAGGGCTGTAAAAGACACTTGCCCTAAAAATTTGTGCTGAAGTAGGGAATGGACAAAAAATTCACAACAGGCAAATGTTTCAAGAAGAGATTATGAAGAGTTAAGTTTTACTCACACTCTTTTTAAAAAAAAGAAAAATGGATAAAAGCTCAACCTCAGGGAGTGTTAGACGCATGCAATCTAATCTACGAAAAGTTTCAACTTACACCAGTCGACTGACCATCAGCAAAAAGTCTACAAACAATAAATGCTGAAGGGGATTTAGAGAACTGTGTACCCTCTACCTTCTGGTGAGACATAAAAGCCAATAATGAGAAAAGAAAGGAGCTGTGTTTAAAAGTAAAAATGGAGGTACCATTCAATCCAGCAGGTGCACCAATGGACCTCTCACCTGAGAAGACAAGAATCGAGAAGACACAGGCCGCAAAAGCTGCAGTGCAGCCTTATTCACAATAG
Source organism: Balaenoptera physalus (assembly GCF_965194825.1). Classification (NCBI taxonomy): domain Eukaryota; kingdom Metazoa; phylum Chordata; class Mammalia; order Artiodactyla; family Balaenopteridae; genus Balaenoptera; species Balaenoptera physalus. The sequence continues at coordinate 153,277 of NW_028125182.1, forward strand.
CCAAGACAGTGAAGCAATCAAAATATCCAACAAGAGGTGAATGGATAAAGAAGAAGTGGTCCATGTACACAGTGGAATATTAACCATGGAAAACAACGAACCATTGCTCTCTGAGGCACCACAAAGAGTCTGGAGATAGTCACGAAACATGAGGTAAGTCGGAAAGCAAAAGACCTATATTCTATGATATCACTTATAGGCGTTATCTAATAACTGACACAAAGGAACATATATCCACAGAGAAAGACACTCACAGACTTAGAAAATAAAACTATGCTCAACTAAAAGGAAAGGTGGGGGGAATGGATAAATTAAGATTAGTGTTACTATATGTATACAAACACATATTATATACATATCTCAAAAATACCGACCATATAGCAAGGGAGGTCTGCGGAACCCTCTGTAACATTTTACATGGGAAGAGGATCTGTACTTGAATAGACATATATAATGTCCAAATGAACCAGAGTGTGTTCACCTAGGACAAACAATATTCTAACCTTTAGCCCAATTAAAACACCTTTAAAAACCAAGAAGAAATAATGAGACATAAACTTATGGGGGTTTCTCC